>NC_035436.2:111471064-111773036 GCF_002127325.2 Helianthus annuus
CCTAACTGCTTCACGTCCTGACATCATGTACCCAACGTGCCTCGCAGCAAGATTTCAGTCTAACCCGAGAGAATCGCACATGATTATTGTCAAGAGGATATTACGTTACCTGAAAGGTACTCCGTCATTGGGGTTATGGTATCCTAGAAAAGGCGATTTTACACTCGAAGGGTATTCCGATTCAGATTTCGGATGCTGCAAAGTTAACGCGAAATCAACAACTGCAGGATGCCAGTTCTTTGGTCCGAGATTGGTTACTTGGCAGTGTAAGAAACAAACATCTGTGGCGCTATCTACATGTGAAGCGGAGTATGTTTCTGCTAGCAGTTGCTGCTCTCAGATCCTGTGGATACAGCAACAGATGCGCGACTACGGTTTGCAGTTTCTTAACGCACCTCTGTTTGTTGATAATGAGGCTGCAATTAATATAACTAAAAATCCAGTACATCACGCTAAAACTAAACATATCGAAATTCGTCATCCCTTTATTCGCGATTGCTTCGAGAAAAAGTTGATACGAATTGAGAAAATCCACACTGACGAACAAAAAGCTGATTTACATACCAAAGCTTTTGATAAAAATCGGTTTCAATATTTGTTAAAACTTAATGGTATGGAATTGCTTTCGGTGTCGGATGGGATTGTAAGCGTTGATGAGAGTACTGTTGTGGATGAAGATGAGAAACAATCTGCGATGGTTTGTCGGTTTTTTACGTGTTTTGGTATTTAGGGGGAGATAGATAGTTGTACATAGTTTATTTTGAGAAAAATACAAAAACAGTAAAAAATGCAAAAATCCAAAAACATGATAAAATTGAAAAAGAGCTTGTGTATATAGGGAAAATGATAGTACATCAGCTAGACAATTACAGTATGCTAAAGATTTGGAAAGACAAAATGAGTTAAAACAGTCTCACTAACGATGTGTCGATAGGTTTTCGTACATTTAGTAGATTTATTCGGGATATAAACCTAAAATTTCAAACTAGTGAAATTCATGGGGAACACTACTTGGATATATAGGTAACCCCTGAAATCTCGTTTGAAAGGTCTCGTATTCTGATATACTAGGTGGTTATACTCTATGATGTCTGGGATATTATTCCGGGACTTCTGCTGAACGGTAGTTCTGAGCTAGTCCTTGGCTAATACTTTATCCAAAATGCTTGAAATATAGCATGAAGCCCTCAGCTGATTAGACAATAAAATTGATAATCAGTTGTTGTAGCTGAAAAGATCCTCTAAAGGGGACACACTGCAAAGTCGAAGCTGATATCTCTCTGCTGAACGGAAGTTCTGACCTGAGATCCCTCAGTTCTCGCATTTAACCCCTAATTTATGTACAGACATCATTGTAGTATTCTTGCCTGTAAGACTGAATATTGAGATTCTGGATACGGGAGTATATTCAAGAGGTGGGACACATGAATTGATCTAAGTTCTTAAAACACTTAAACGGTATCCTGAATAGATTGAAGTTTGTGTGAGAATTTAAGATGGATCGGTATATCGACAATCAAGGTGAATTGTTTAAGTCTGAGTATGTAATGTAGCTTAACGGTACTTGTAATCTGTCTGAAAAGCTGATATGATTCCCTGACACGCTCACCAAAAATAAAACTTGTAAATAGTTTACTTTCCGCAATTTAAGTTTTCTGTTATTTCATTTCTTAGTTTAGATCATTTTAAAATCCAAAAAGATCTTATTTCTGCTTTATTTTAGACAAACCAGAGTAGAAAGTTGATTGTCGGATTCTAGAAAGATGAAGCAGATGTAGGAGATTCTGAGCTGAAGATCGAGAAGAGCTTACATTGTTATTTTTCAGAAGAAATTGATAATGTTTTTACAAAATCAGTTTGTTTCGTCAAAAAGATCAACCAGGGTCATTAAATTGAATTTGGTAGATTAATCAAGTATTCAGAGTCATTAACTTGAACTTGAAAACTTGAGTGGATTTCTAAAGCTGATTGAATTAGTGTTTATTGCTAGAAAAAGAATAGATTGTAATGTTATTGGTTGAGTAACAGGTTTGGAGGTTTGTTTATTCCCAACGGAGGTAAATTGTTAAAATTTGAGTCAGATACCTTAAATCCCAGCAAACTGAGAGTGGGAGTCTGTGAAAGGGGGAGTCTAGATCAACAGTTATTGGGAAGTTGAAGTTAGAGCAAGGTGATGCTGAAACCTGTGAAGAATGCTTGAGAGGATAGATAGAGTTGGTGAAAAGACAAAGACTAAAGACTACGGATCTGAAGATGCTAAAAGACTACGTCAACATCCAAGGGGGAGTCTGTTGATGCACGGAATGTCTGTTGACTGCGTCTACAAAAAGTCTGAAGTCAAGATTGGTCAACAGGGGGTCAAAGTGTAAATATTGTGTTAAATAGGTGTTGGACCGCTTATTAGTCAATGTATCATAGTGGACCGCTTATGTGTCATTAGTTTGGACCGCTTATTTGTCATTAGTCTTGGACCGCTTATATGTCAAGTGTTCTGGACCGCTCATTTGGCATGTCTTATGAGCGGACCAGAAACTCTATAAATAGGGTTGAGCGGTTCATTAGTTCAGGGATATGTATGTGTGTGCTTGGGAGCCGAAACTCTGTCAAAATTTCATCAGAAAGCAATAAAAAGATAGGAATTGAAAGGATATGCTGTTGTAACTTCATATATGTTGATTCCGCCTTCATACATGAAGATGAGCTACTCTGACTGACTTTTTAGGGTCAAAGAACGGTCCAACATGCTGTCACGGCCCCCGCCCCGGTTTTACCCATTTCAGGAGCCGCGGGACAGAAACGCGTGGTATTTATGTTTACAGCGAAAGTCTAGCAGGATCGTTTAAACTTGAAAATGCCCGATTATTATTTTATTTCATAATTCGGGATAAACCCCGTAATTTACAATAGAGTAAACCCCGTAATTTACAATAGAGGAATTTTACCGAGAAACCCCTGTTTTACAAAAACATGTTTATTTATTTTACTGAGCCACTACTTCAAGCTTGTTAGTGCCCCGTAGCACTTTTCCTTGATTCACAGCAGGTCACCAGAAACATGTTTTAAAAAGGTTTGGTCAGCGGGGAAATACTGGTGAATCATTCCATTTGATGAAATGACACATAGTTATAAATTACAGCATAAGAGCGATTACAATGGCTTCTATCTTATTTTTATCTGGCCTCGTGTCACCTCCTGGTGACGATGGTCATACCACTATTGGGTCCTTTCACCCAAGTAGTGATGATTATCACTGTTAGGATTTATTAGCCTTGTGACAACGCTCACTAAACCAGGTATCCGTACGACTTAATTAATAATTAATTACTGCTTGATTACTGTGCTTAACTGAATTTCCTGATGAACTGCTACTTGACTTCTGATACTTGTACATATCTGCATCATACTTTACATATCGTCACTACATTATTTACATACTGAACTCTAGTGACAAACATGATGCACAAAAGCACAGTAGCACTATGAACGGATAACCTATTGAACATGCTGATAAAGCCAGCATCAGGCAGATACTGCCTCTAAGGCCTGTATGAGCCATAAATATTTTACTACACCCATAGTGAGTGTAGGGATACAAGGGTTGTGGAACTGCGTCTCTAGGAATAAGTTACAGTGATTGGATGTGCCTAAAACATACACCGAGCACAAAACACAGCACTTTAATCAAAGATTCAGCTTTCAGCTAACTGATAAAGTGCCAAAACATGGGGAAATATTCCTGACACTTTGGAGAAATAAGTTGTGTCACTAAAAATGTTATTTACGACACTTAAAAGCTTTATTAAGCGCTTTAACGGATTACTATCCAACTGAACAACCGGACTATACCCGGAACATGAAAATTTTGACATGAACATTATTGGTCTTTTTCTGAGCCAGTTAGGGTCCCTGAACACCTTAACACCCGCTATAAAGCACAACATGTGACTAACCAAGTTAGTCCCTAAATCTAACCTAGTTAACTTAACTAATACTTAACCTCTAGTTGGAAATGGACTAGTACCCCCCCCATTGTAATCGGCCCAACTAGGAGGAGACAAGACTTGAATTCTTTTTATTATTTTAATAAATTTGCCTAAAATCTAATAGACACAATACCTCTTGGACAAAGCTCATTTCATTTGTCTATAAGTAGTAGCCATGGCACAAGAGTTCAAACACTACACATTACACCCACAAAAAACTACTCTCTCTCCCCTCTACATACTTCGGCCGAACACCCCTCCCCCTCTCCATCCATTTTCGGCTTCCATCTTGCAAGTTCCAACACCATACAAGTGTTAAGGGTCGCATACGAGGAGTCTTGGAGCTAACGGAAGGCGAAGGACCTCTCTATCTAGCTTTTATCCACCTCTTTTTCGCATAGATTCTTCCCTAGCCTCGAGCTAGAGGTATAATGCTTAAAACACTCTCTCGAACTAATCTAAGGTGGTTAATATGTGTTGTAACGGTTAAAAGTCGGAAACTTGCATTTTGAAGCATAAAAGTCTACTAAAACATGAATAATGTTGGTTAAAAGATCATAAGTGGTGTAAAAGTTGTAGTATTGATTTTGTGTGATTATTTAGGCCCGATCTATGTTGTGGTAGCTCGGATCACCATTTAACCCGGTTTGATTAAGGTCATGGATCTTGACATAAGCTTGTTTTGAATGGTACAAGGGTTAAAAGGTGAAACTCTACCACACGAGAAACATGAACTTGTGTAAAAGTATTTTTACTTGTAAAAAAGTGTTTAAAACTAGCAGATCTACGTATCTGCGGGTGGTATTTTCAAAGAACCACATATCATAGAAATTATGTTTTCTAAAAGACGGATATTACACTAACAAGTATGATTTTTATAAACCACAAGTGTGTAAACACTTGTGAAATGAAAAGTTTCGACAAAATAACAGTTTTTGTGAAAGGTGACGGGAAGTTGTAAAGATAGATTTTCTCAAAAAACGAGGTTTTTATGAGACCAAATTACTTGATAAAAAGATTCACAAAATATAATGGGATTTACACTGTAAAGTTTAGAAAAACTACAAGTTCATGTGATTATGCGATTTACATTCTTGTCGACTAGTTTGATGTGTCGGAAATTGTTTGATTGAATAAAGAAGTTGTTGAAATTGATTTTGTAAAAGAAAATGATACGCTTGAAAGCGTGGCCACCTCCAGTTACAGAGGAAACTCTGGCGAAATTTTTCTAAAAACCTAACACTTAGAATTATTTACACTACAAGTGTTAGAATTATTTTTGATATGTTTTCAAAATATATTTCGCCACGACTTTATTACAAATATTCGGAGGTGGGATTTTTCACAAAAACTAAACGTGATAAATATATATTCGGTAAATATATTTTCACCACACTGTTTATGATTATTTTGTGAAAAAATACATAAATATTATTTTTAGAGTAAAAATAATATTTACGAACGTTAACAGATCCAAAATAATACGAACGCCTCTACGATAATTATATAAGTTACACCGGTAATTACTATTACCACACGAATGATAAAACGTAACTTACGCATTATACGGAAATATTTATGAACGCGTATTTTATCGACGTATTATTTTTGGGGAAAATTATGTGAAATGGAAATATAATATTTTTGAGAAAAATATTTATATTTGGAATTAGAAATGAAAATATATTAAGTGAGACTTAATATTATAGTTCGAACGCACATGTATTAAATCCCCCATCCTTGGGAAGGAGATTAACTACCAAGTATATACGAAAAGTAAACATGGAATAGTTGTCTAACTATTTACCAAAAACTTAAACTATAAAGCTAAGGCACGGCCGTCCGTCTAATAGATTTAGCACATGTAGGTCGTTGCACAGCTGCCCGATTTGGAGTACTTGGTAGAGACGCACCGACTGTGAGTTCATGTCCCCCTTTTCTCATAATTGTTTTCAGTTTTCTAAACTGCGGGGGTGAAATACATGTTACTATGATTACGAATATTTCTTACATGGTATGGTCAGCTAAGGAAGGAACTGTTAGGTTATGTGATTTGGGTAGGTGAAACCTTAAGAACATTAGTCCTCGTAGTACGATCGAGGGATACAAGTGATAGGCCTATTTGAGCATAACAAACCCCACCCATGAGCCCTAAGGTTGGACCATGCGGTGACCTTGTCGTAACACCACCCATGCGCCCGCAAGTTGGACCATGTGGTAACCTTGTCGTAACACCACCCATGCGCCCGCAGGTTGGACCATGTGGTGACCTTGTCCTATCCCCTCCCATGCGCCCGCAGGTTGGACCATGTGGTTACACATTAACTGATATGTTTCCTTATTTGCTTTCATACCAGAGTTTACAAAATATTCACACTTACAATGATTATAAAGGTTTATTCGCGCGCACCTACTAAACACATGAACTCGCTCAACATTATTGTTGATTTTTCAACTTACATGTATTTCAGGGAATTAAAGGATCTGGCGCGGTATGACACGTTTTCCCGCTGCACTAGTTACGAGGTCATCCTGGTTTGGGGAATGTGACTCTTTCCTGGACAAGTCACAGTCCTTAAACTGTGTTTACGTTTTATTTGTTTGTTGAACAGGATTATGGTTGTTAGGGTGTATTCCCGTTAAAACAATGGTATTGTATTTGGTTTTCAAAACTTAATGGATGATCTTGCATGTTTTTAATTCATATAGCTTTGTTATGACTAAGCTATGGTATTAAGAAGTCACACCAAAATTAACCACGCTTTCGCAAAGCCAGGGTGTGACAGCTTGGTATCAGAGCTCTGATCATAGCGAACTAGGATTCCATCTCGAGTCTAGACTATGATCACTAGGGCTCTCACGAAAACATTTTTACTGCATACCACTTAAGTCCAGATCCAAAACGTTTTTACAAACACATGTTGAGCACATTTTATTATTTTAGGCTCAGTCTTGGAGGCTGAGGCTCGGTCTTGGAGGCCGAGGCTCGATCTTAGAGATCGAGGTAGATGGCTAGTGAGACTAGGAAGAGTAGGCTCAGTCATGAAGGCTGAGGCTCGGTCATGGAGGCCGAGGCTCGATCTAGGAGGTCGAGGTGGAAGATAGAGCAGTCTTAGAGACTGGGAGGAATTTGGCTAGTGGGACTAGGAATATCTGTCTGGGAGGCTGGGAGGCTAGTGGGACTAGGAGAATTATTTGATTGCTTATTGCTGACTAACATGTTTATATGTGGATGTGATTGATTGTTATACGTATATATGTTTATGTTACAAATGTCATGCTTTCATCATGTACAAGAAAGATGGACACTACGAATCCCATGGCCATAGCATCAGACGACATAGTACATCGAAGCACGAGGTGCACATTTCCGATACTACCGGCACAGACAATGACGACATTCAGCCCTTTGCGCTGCCTAAAGTCGTAGCAGAGCCTACTGATGGCCATCTTGTTGGGAATTTGCCACTCGCGGTGATCCCTGCTCCTGTGCCCCTTGCCGCTTATCCCATTGTTGATATGCCCCCGACGTGGCCTCTGACGACGATAACGATCTACTAGAGGAGGACCCATTCGAGGGTGAGGCCCTATTACTGCTGGTATTAGCCTACTGCTTGCGGACGCTCCTGCAGGGGAAACTCATGCCCATTCCCCTGTCCCAGACTCATTTGAGTTGCGGACATCCGCATTTTCGCATATACAGGGAGTGCAGCATCATTCACACAACGCCGACCCTGATACGGCATCATCGGCTGCACCGGTTCCCGCACATAGCTTTGAGTTTGATCACAGTATTGAGGGTGATCCTGTTCTTCCATCTGGTTTTGATCCAGACCATGACCTTGAGTTCATACGCTTAGGCCAGCCCTTGGAGGATCCTGTAACCCCCTGTGATAGTTGATCCAGCTGATTTTGAGATGGAGTTTGTTGATCCGGAGCCAGCCGTGGCCCCTGAGCCAGGCGTCGCTCCTAACACCGCATTAGAGCATGACCCTGTTCATGCCAATGCACCTGCTGTTGCTCCTTGATTGATCATCTGCTTGGACGAGAGAAAATTTGGGGTAACTGTGCAAGACAATTTATTATTACGGGGCCCACGTAATAACGACTTGTAGTGCACAGAAATCCTGGTGGACTCTGCGGGTCAAGCTAATGAAAACCAATGTGGCAGGAAATAACTCGAACACAAATGACCAAGGCGATGAAGCCTCGAGTTTATTCTATTTCAAATAACAAGCCAAATTGGCAAGCCTATGTGGAGGCTCAGTAATTTATTTCCCCACCCATACATTGAGTATATTTGTGTGTAAAATTAGGTGAGTACATGATGGCTTATGGTGCTATGTATCTCATAGACAATTGGAAAGTTATCTAACCTACTTCATGCCATTTCGGCAGAAGAGAATGCCACCCAGGCATGACACAAACACCAGTATGTTGCCAAGGATAGAAGCCGGGCTGCAAAAACGCATCTCACAGGCAAATGCATGACATGAAGCACTCCGCACTAAGCGCAGCGATGGAACTACGGGGAATGACCCCCCCCCCTAAACTGACCGCACCTATAAGCAGTTCCTGAACTGCAAGCCTTTGAACTTCGTCGAAACAGGAAGCGCCATTGCATTTGTCGTTGGTCCGAAAAGATTGACTCCATTCTAAGAATGACTAACTGTTCACCCCAACAGAGTGTTACCTTTACCTCGGGGTCATTTCTAGATGGCACACTTTCATGATAGGATCTTCAGATTCAGACCCTTGGTACAGATGCTGCTTATGCACTGAGCTGGGACGAGCTCAAGGAAATGATTAAGGAGAAATATGGTTCTAAGATTGGAATAACAGAAGTTTGAGATGGAGTCCTGGAATTTGAAAATGGACGAACCAGAGATTCCTGAACCTGTCCAGCGACCGCACGACTTGCCTAGGGTCGTCACCTACTAAGTCGTTGATGTTGTATGATACAGTTGGGTACCTGTAAACCTTACATTCTGGTCTCGATTCGTGGCAATGCAATCGCAGTAATCTATTGTTTATGTTCTATAACATGAGATGTTATGTGATTGATTTGTTTATAACATGGGATGTTATGTGTTGATATTGTTGTATACTTACGTACACTTTGCTTACTATGACCTGACCCATACGATCATCATTTAGAAGATGCCTCCAAGACGGGATGTACGCATACCCACCAACGAGGCGGAACTTCAGGGAATCATTGCTGCAGTCATCGCACAATACGAGGCCCATCACTCCGAGCGCAACGGAGGTACCTCAGGAAATAACCCACCCAACGGCTGCACCTACAAGCAGTTCTTAGGCTGCCAGCCCCTACATTTCGACGGCACTGGGGGTGCCGTAGCCTTCGTACGCTGGATTGAGAAGACGGACACTGTTTTGCGTGCGAGCAAATGCGCCCCAAGAGATCAGGTAACGTACATTTCCAGGCTGTTCCGAGATGGGGCTCTGTCATGGTGGAAACTTCAGGTTCAGACCATGGGCGAGGCTGCTGCATATGCTCTATCATGGGACGAGCTGAAAGAGCTAATGCATAAAAAGTACTGTTCGAGAACAGAAAGCCAGAAGGTAGAAACTGAGTTCTGGAACTTGAAGATGGAAGGTCCAAAAATAGCTGAGTATGTGGAGAAGTTCCAAGTTCTATCGCGTATCGTTCCTTACATGGTAGATCCGGAGTTTAAAAGGATTGAGCGTTTCATTTGGGGATTGGCACCCCAAATCATGAGCATGGTAACGGCATCAAAGCCTGCCACAATCTCTGAGGCCATCAATCTAAGTGTAGCCCTGACGGAAGAGGCAATCAGGATGAACAAATTTTCAGCCTCTGAGGAGAAGAAGGAGACTCATGTAGAGTCATCTGGGGACAACAAGAGGAAGTTGGCGAATTTCAAACAGGGTACCCAGTCGAGTAGCGACGACAAGGCCAAAAAGAGAAAAGAGTACACGGGTATCCTACCAAAGTGCAACAACTGTCGACGTCACCATAACGGGCGGTGTAGATATGGAAAATGTGGTAACTGTGGCAAGGTGGGACATGTCAAGGAAACATGTCGGCAAGGTACTGAACATGGAAATAGAGGTCAAGATGGTAACGGAAATCGCGGAGGAAATAACAACGACAACAACTATCAAGGCAGGGATGGTGACGATCAAGGCTGTGGCCAAGCATGTTTTAATTGCGGTGATGTGGGGCATTTCAGGAAGTATTGCCCTAAGAACACTCAGGCATGTGGATGAAAGCTCAACAGCGGGGATAGAATCCAAGCGTGGATATCGGTACGTCTCATAATAGTCAATGTTACGCTCAATTTGACAGTATTGTCAAATTTTAGCTTCAGAAAATATAGTTGTTTTAGTAGTAAGTAACCTAGATACCCAGTTCTCGATAGAACAAGCCTAACGGAAGCTTCGATGTGATAATTGGGATGGACTGGTTGTCGAACAACCCAGCGGAGATTGTCGTCCGCACCCCGACGACGAACGGAGAAATGATGGTGATTCATGGAGCAGGATACGCTCCTACGGATCATCAGGCAAAGAAGACACAAAAATTTTCGCACAAAGGATGTGTTGCATTCTTGGCTCATGTCGTGGAAAAAGAAGCCGAAGAACCAAAACCCGAAGACATCCCTGTGATTGGAGAATACCCCGAAGTCTTCCTCGAAGACTTGCCGGAATCGTCTCCTCAACGATTAATTCCAGGCACTGCACCCGTAGTCAATGCATCGTAGCGACTTACATTTTCGGAGATGCAAGGAATGACAGAGAAGTTTTAGCAATGGATAGAGAAGGAAGATAACAGACCAAAATTTCCTTTTGGGGTAACCCCATTACTACTCGTCAAAAAGAAGGATGATGATTTTCAAATAAACATCATCTACCGGGAGCTGAACAAGCTGACGATCAAGAATAAATACCCTCTGCCAAGAATTGATGATCTGTTTGATCAACTGCAAGGTTCAAGCTTTTACTCAAAGATCGACTTGCGATCTGGATACCATCAGTTAAGGATACAAGAGGAGAGTATCCCAAGGACAGCTTTCAGAACTCGTTATGGGCACTACGAGTTTCTGGTTATGCCGTTTGGGTTGACAAACGCACCTGCAATATTCATGGATCCAATGAATCGAGTTTGTAAGCCGTACTTGGATAAGTTCGTGATTGTATTCATCTATGATATTTTGATTTATTCAAAGACGAAGGCTGAGCACGAGCAGCATTTAAGAGCCACTCTAGAGCCGCTAAAGAAGGAACAGTTGTATGCCAAGTTCTCTAAGTGCGAGTTTTGGCTACGAGGAGGTGAAATTCCTTGGGCACATGGTAAATGGAGATGGAATCCACGTGGATCCAACCAAGATCGAGGCGATCAAGGATTGGGAAACGCCAAAGACGCCAACCGAGATTCGGCAATTCTTGGGTTTGGCTGGATATTACCGAAGATTCATCGAGAATTTTTCAAAGATCGCTCAACCATTGACGCTCCTCACTCAGAAGGACAAGAAGTTTGATTGGGGAATCAAACAGGAAGAAGCGTTTCAGGTATTGAAAGATAAGCTTTGCAACGCGCCAATCTTAGCCCTACCAGAGGGTACAGATGATTTTGTGGTATACTGCGACGCTTCGCGTCAAGGATTGGGTTGTGTGTTAATGCAATGCCAAAAGGTTATTGCCTACGCGTCACGCCAGCTGAAGGTACATGAAAAGAACTATACCACACACGATTTAGAGCTTGGCGCAGTGATTTTGCATTAAAGATCTGGAGACACCACCTTTATGGTACGAAGTGCACAATCTTTACAGATCATAAGAGCCTCCAGCATATATTCAACCAGAAGGAGTTGAATATGAGGCAAAGACGATGGGTTGAACTGTTGAATGATTACGACTGCGAGATTAAGTATCATCCAGGGAAGGCGAATGTGGTCGCCGATGCCCTAAGTCGAAAAGAGAGAATCAAGCCCATAAGGGTTAGGGCTTTGGAGATGATTATTCAGACCGACCTTTCCTTACGCATTCGTACAGCGCAGCAAGAAGCTCTCAAGGAAAGAAACCTTGAAGAAGAGTATCTCCGTGGGATGGAGGAGTTATTGGTACCAAACAAGGAAGAAACGTTGTGTTTTGAGAAGAGGATTTGGGTTCCTTTGTTTGGAGGTTTAAGGAAGGTTATTTTCGATGAAGCTCACAAGTCGCGGTACTCTATCCACCCTGGAGCGGATAAGATGTACCAGGATCTTAAAGATTATTATTGGTGGCCTAGGATGAAAGGCGATGTGGCTGTTTATGTGAGCAAATGTTTAACTTGCGCTAAGGTTAAAGCGGAAGACAAGAAGCCTTCGGGACTACTGCAACAACCAGAGATTCCCAAGTGGAAGTGGGAACAAATCTCCATGGATTTTGTTACAAAATTGCCAAGAACGCCAAGAGGCCATGACACTATTTGGGTAATAGTGGACCGATTAACGAAGTCAACACACTTCTTGCCTATCCGAGAGAAGGATAATACAAGTAAATTGGCCGAAATTTACATGAGAGAGATTGTTACACGCCATGGAGTACCTCTCTCAATCAACTTCGATAGAGACGGAAGGTTCGTCTCAAGGATTTGGCAATCCTTCTAAGAAGCTTTTGGCTCGAAGCTGAATATGAGCACCGCGTTTCACCCACAGACCGACGGTCAAAGCGAGCGGACGATTCAGATGTGGGAGGACATGCTGAGAGCGTGTGTTATGGATTTGGGCGGTAGCTGGGATAAGCATTTACCCCTGGTTGAGTTTTCATACAACAACAGCTACCATACCAGTATTGGTGCCGCGCCATTCGAAGTTTTATATGGGCGCAAGTGCAGATCACCGCTCTGTTGGTCTGACGCTGGTGATAGACAGTTGGTTGGTCCTGATGTAGTCCAGGAAACCACTGATAAGTTTGCACAGATCTGAGATCGCATCAGAGCGGCTCGTGACCATCAGAAAGCCTACGCGGATCGAAATAGGAAACCTCTCGAGTTGAGGTAGGTGATATGGTTTTGTTGAAGGTATCACCCTGGAAGGGTGTGGCACGCTTTGGGAAGCGTGGGAAGTTGAATCCGCGATATGTTGGTCCGTTCAGAATTTTGGAAAGAATTGGGACCGTAGCATACAAGTTGGACCTACCTGCCGAACTAAATGGTGTTCACGATACATTTCATGTATCCAATCTGAAGAAAAAGTCCAACACAAGATACCGTTGTCATTCCTACCGACGAAATTCATGTTGACGACACGCTCCAATTCGTTGAAGAACCCGTTGAGGGCACGGATTGGAAAGTGAACAAGACCCGCCGGAGCAGTGTCAGGCTCGTCAAAGTTCGTTGGAATGCCCGCCATGGTCCTGAGTCCACCTGGGAGCGTGAGGACCGAATGAAAGAGAAATACCCCCACTTATTTCCTAAGAACCCTGCTTCTACTGGCAGAACTTAAAATTTCGGGACGAAATTTTTCTAACGGGGGGAGAATGTGACAACCCTCACTAAACCAGGTATCCGTACGACTTAATTAATAATTAATTACTGCTTGATTACTGTGCTTAACTGAATTTCCTGATGAACTGCTACTTGACTTCTGATACTTGTACATATCTGCATCATACTTTACATATCGTCACTACATTATTTACATACTGAACTCTAGTGACAAACATGATGCACAAAAACACAGTAGCACTATGAACGGATAACCTATTGAACATGCTGATAAAGCCAGCATCAGGCAGATACTGCCTCTAAGGCCTGTATGAGCCAGAAATATTTTACTACACCCATAGTGAGTGTAGGGATACAATGGTTGTGGAACTGCTTCTCTAGGAATAAGTTACAGTGATTTTGGATGTGCCTAAAACATACACCGAGCACAAAACACAGCACTTTAATCAAAGATTCAGCTTTCAGCTAACTGATAAAGTGCCAAAACATGGGGAAATATTCCAGACACTTTGGAGAAATAAGTTGTGTCACTAAAAATGTTATTTACGACACTTAAAAGCTTTATTAAGCGCTTTAACGGATTACTATCCAACTGAACAACCGGACTATACCCGGAACATGAAAATTTTGACATGAACATTATTGGTCTTTTTCTGAGCCAGTTAGGGTCCCTGAACACCTTAACACCCGCTATAAAGCACAACATGTGACTAACCAAGTTAGTCCCTAAATCTAACCTAGTTAGCTTAACTAATACTTAACCTCTAGTTGGAAATGGACTAGTACCCCCCCCCCCCCCATTGTAATCGGCCCAGCTAGGAGGAGACAAGACTTGAATTCTTTTTATTATTTTAATAAATTTGCCTAAAATCTAATAGACACAATACCTCTTGGACAAAGCTCATTTCATTTGTCTATAAGAAGTAGCCATGGCACAAGAGTTCAAACACTACACATTACACCCACAAAAAACTACTCTCTCTCCCCTCTACATACTTCGGCCGAACACCCCTCCCCCTCTCCATCCATTTTCGGCTTCCATCTTGCAAGTTCCAACACCATACAAGTGTTAAGGGTCGCATACGAGGAGTCTTGGAGCTAACGGAAAGCGAAGGACCTCTCTATCTAGGTTTTATCCACCTCTTTTTCGCATAGATTCTTCCCTAGCCTCGAGCTAGAGGTAAAATGCTTAAAACACTCTCTCGAACTAATCTAAGGTGGTTAATATGTGTTGTAACGGTTAAAAGTCGGAAACTTGCATTTTGAAGCATAAAAGTCTACTAAAACATGAATAATGTTGGTTAAAAGATCATAAGTGGTGTAAAAGTTGTAGTATTGATTTTGTGTGATTATTTAGGCCCGATATATGTTGTGGTAGCTCGGATCACCATTTAACCCGGTTTGATTAAGGTCATGGATCTTGACATAAGCTTGTTTTGAATGGTACAAGGGTTAAAAGGTGAAACTCTACCACACGAGAAACATGAACTTGTGTAAAAGTATTTTTACTTGTAAAATAGTGTTTAAAACTAGCAGATCTACGTATTTGCGGGTGGTATTTTCAAAGAACCACATATCATAGAAATTATGTTTTCTAAAAGACGGATATTACACTAACAAGTATGATTTTTATAAACCACAAGTGTGTAAACACTTGTGAAATGAAAAGTTTCGACAAAATAACAGTTTTTGTGAAAGGTGACGGGAAGTTGTAAAGATAGATTTTCTCAAAAAACGAGGTTTATACGAGACCGAATTACTTGATAAAAAGATTCACAAAATATAATGGGATTTACACTGTAAAGTTTAGAAAAACTACAAGTTCATGTGATTATGCGATTTACATTCTTGTCGACTAGTTTGATGTGTCGGAAATTGTTTGATTGAATAAAGAAGTTGTTGAAATTGATTTTGTAAAAGAAAATGATACGCTTGAAAGCGTGGCCACCTCCAGTTACAGAGGAAACTCTGGCGAAATTTTTCTAAAAACCTAACACTTAGAATTATTTACACTACAAGTGTTAGAATTATTTTTGATATGTTTTCAAAATATATTTCGCCACGACTTTATTACAAATATTCGGAGGTGGGATTTTTCACAAAAACTAAACGTGACAAATATATATTCGGTAAATATATTTTCACCACACTGTTTATGATTATTTTGTGAAAAAATACATAAATATTATTTTTAGAGTAAAAATAATATTTACGAACGTTAACAGATCCAAAATAATACGAACGCCTCTACGATAATTATATAAGTTACACCGGTAATTACTATTACCACACGAATGATAAAACGTAACTTACGCATTATACGGAAATATTTATGAACGCGTATTTTATCGACGTATTATTTTTGAGGAAAATTATGTGAAATGGAAATATAATATTTTTGAGAAAAATATTTATATTTGGAATTAGAAATGAAAATATATTAAGTGAGACTTAATATTATAATTCGAATGCACATGTATTAAATCCCCCATCCTTGGGAAGGAGATTACCTACCAAGTATATACGAAAAGTAAACACGGAATAGTTGTCTAACTATTTCCCAAAAACTTAAACTATAAAGCTAAGGCACGGCCGCCCGTCTAATAGATTTAGCACATGTAGGTCGTTGCACAGCTGCCCGATTTGGAGTACTTGGTAGAGACGCACCGACTGTGAGTTCATGTCCCCCTTTTCTCATAATTGTTTTCAGTTTTCTAAACTGCGGGGGTGAAATACATGTTACTATGATTACGAATATTTCTTACATGGTATGGTCAGCTAAGGAAGGAACTGTTAGGTTATGTGATTTGGGTAGGTGAAACCTTAAGAACATTAGTCCTCGTAGTACGATCGAGGGATACAAGTGATAGGCCTATTTGAGCATAACAAACCCCACCCATGAGCCCTAAGGTTGGACCATGCGGTGACCTTGTCGTAACACCACCCATGCGCCCGCAGGTTGGACCATGTGGTGACCTTGTCGTAACACCACCCATGCGCCCGCAGGTTGGACCATGTGGTGACCTTGTCCTATCCCCTCCCATGCGCCCGCAGGTTGGACCATGTGGTTACACATTAACTGATATGTTTCCTTATTTGCTTTCATACCAGAGTTTACAAAATATTCACACTTACAATGATTATAAAGGTTTATTCGCGTGCACCAACTAAACACATGAACTCGCTCAACATTATTGTTGATTTTTCAACTTACATGTATTTCAGGGAATTAAAGGATCTGGCGCGGTATGACACGTTTTCCGCTACACTAGTTACGAGGTCATCCTGGTTTGGGGAATGTGACTCTTTCCTGGACAAGTCACAGTCCTTAAACTGTGTTTATGTTTTGTTTGTTTGTTGAACAGGATTATGGTTGTTAGGGTGTATTCCCGTTAAAACAATGGTATTGTATTTGGTTTTCAAAACATAATGGATGATCTTGCATGTTTTTAATTCATATAGTTTTGTTATGACTAAGCTATGGTATTAAGAAGTCACACCAAAGTTAACCACGCTTCCGCAAAGCCAGGGTGTGACAAGCCTAACCGTGAGAAATTAGTAATGTGAACAATACCCCACTAGCCAGTGATTCAAGATAACCACGACTTAATCCATGTAATTATAACTTTTGAAAATAATTTGGAGTATTGTAAAACCTTGTTAATAAAAAGAGAATGACTCACATTGCAAGTTTAACGGGCAAAGTTTAGCCTACTGATAAGCCTGATTAACCTAATTCAAATAACAATGCACACGAAACTAGGTTAGTAACTAATACAACATTTACGCTAACTCACGAGATGAACACCCTCACAACGAATGATAAAGTGCAATACTTAAACACCCATCGAATTCACGACGAATGACAAAGTATAACCCTAATGTGGTCAGCACTTAAACATCCATTAGATCGGTTTCAATCGATCGGACATTGAATCGTAGCAGCGATCGAGTTATTACCCTGTTGTCGCAGCAGCGTTTCATGCGGTGTGTGTGTTTTGAAGTAAACAATGTGTAACTCGGCATACAATTCGAATTTTTGCATCGAAATAGGCAAACTGATCAAGCCCCAGGCCAAGGGCTTTATAGTCCAAATTGGATCCTCCCGAGAGTCGCGAAGGGATCCTCCTCCCCTGTCGCGAGTCGCGGGGCACACCCCCCTAGCCTAGGGTTGCCTCGTGTCTTGTATAGCCCTGGTGAGTCGACGTTTCATAAAAATTTGATTTTTGACAACGAATTGTGAAGATAATTTTGATTTAGGAATATACCCCCTGAGTTTTAGGGGTCCTGATCCTGATTTCAATTGTTCTGAAAATTTTAGGGTTTATGCAATATTACATGGGGGTCTCAATTAGGGTTTCCTATTGGACAAATAAAATAATAAATTAAAAGTTTTGGTGAAAGTTGTTACACATGCACAGGTAGAGGGTCGTGTGCCGGTATAGGCTCAGATGCAATCTCAGGCTCAGGGTCAGCTGGAGCATACTCAAGATCAGCGGGTATATCAAAAAGCTGATCATCAGGAATGACAGGTGCCTCAAAAGGCTGCTCATCAGGGACAAACTCAATCTCATGATCAGGGTCAAAGTCGTGTGGAAAGATGGGTGCGGCAGACATCGCTGTGTTGGAATCAGTGTCAGTAAGTAGCAGATGATACAGACTCAAACGAATCAGGACCAGAATGATCAGATGGAATCTCATCGACAAGAATCTCGACCAACAGAACATCAATGATATCAGCGACTGGAATCTCAACAAGAGGAATAGCAACATCATCATCGACTGGAATCTCTGCAAGTGGGATGACAACATCATCATCAACCGGAGCCCCACCATCCTTGGCATCCTCAGGGGGACCCTCGATAAAAAGATCGATGTTGTCGTCAGACATAGCATCAAGAGGCAGATCCTCCAAAGGAAATGCAGCAAGAGGAAAAGGAGCAGGGATCGGAACAAGAAGTAGATCCCCATCAGGAAAACCATCAGCTATCGGTATGTCATCTCCAAAATCTGGTAAAACGAACGGCTGAAAATCATCATCGTCGTCACTCGTAGTATCAGATGTAAAAACCTCAGGGTCTTTGGCTATCTCATCATCCGAGACTCGGGTCTATCGTGTCGGATACCCCACTCTCAGAAGAAGATGACATAATGTCTGTAACAAACAATCACAACATATGCACGTACATCAACAATCATCAAATAAGTATGTATGCAGTAACAATGAAAGCTTGTAATCATCCTAGTCTTCCCAGACTATCCCACCCAGCCTCTCAGACTGACTACCTAGTCTCTCAGACTAAAACCTTCCCAGTTTCTCAAACTGACTACCCAGTCTCTAAGACTCAATTTCCCCCAGTCTCTAAGACTGAACCTCCCCAGTCTCTAAGACTAAACCTCCCCAGTCTCTAAGACTGAATTATAAATATAGCCGTGAAATGTGTTTTTGTGCCCTTTTGTTTGTAAAAATGTTTGTTCTCTGGATCTGGACATTTTGTGTATGCAACGTAAAAATGTTTTAGTGAGAGCCCTAATGATCGTAGTCTAGACTCGAGAAAGAATCCTAATTCGCTACGATCAAAGCTCTGATACCAAGCTGTCACACCTTGACTTTTGCGGAAGCGTGGTTATTTGGTGTGACTTCTTAATACCATAGAAATCAGTCATAACAATGCTATATGATGAAAACCCAAAAGATATTCATCCATAAAAGTTAAGTTTGAAAATACCACAACTACTTGTCTGAAAACATCAACACCAAATTTAATTTACAAATCATGACTTGTTTAAATGAGTTCACAAAGACTCACTCAAAAGACGTTAATTAAAAACCAAGTTTAGAAACATGTATCCCATCCAGGAATAGGATACACCTCCTAAACATTACGACCATGGATGACATCTTTTATTCAAACGCAACTTGAAGACACATGCACACACCTACCAGATCCACTAGTTCCCTGAATTACATGTAGTTTAAAAACGTCAACAAAAGTTGAGCGAGTTCATGTGTTTGTATAAGTATGTATAAACCTTTGTAAACAGTGTATGTATGTATGTCCCGGTATGAAAGCAAACAAGGAAAAGATCACCAATGGTTTGCAAGGCCACTGATATGTGTGACGGTGTAGGAAGACTCAAACCTAGCAAAGTTGTACCGGGCTTCCAGCTGGAAGACATAGTCACCCTATGGGCCACCCTGGTCCTCATGGGTGTGGGCTCGCTACACCCAAATAGATCTATCACTCATGCCCCTCGGTCCTGATACGAGGATTAATGGTCCCAAGTATCCGCCTACCTAATCACATGATCTATGGTTCTTTCCTAGGCTAATCATACCAATAGTATTCGTATGTAATCCCTTTTGTAACATGTATTTCACCCCTGAAGTTAATAAACAAAACAATTTAAAGAAAAGGGGGACATGAACTCACAGTATTGCGTCTTCAGAACTAGCAACTCAAATCTCCGCAGCAAACACGACTACCCACAGTGTACTAACGTCTATTAGACGAACGAGCCGTGCTTTGGCTTAGAGTTTAACGTGTTTTCGAGTTGCGTTTCTTATGTTATTCCAACTTATAATTATTTGTTAAAATAATAATTATTTTAACTTTAAATTATATTTAATTTTGGGAATAATTGTTTAATCAATATTTTGTATTAATACTTCTCAAATATTTAATTTCGTATTTTTCTTCCCAAGGATGGGGGTATTTTATACGTGTACTTTCGTAGTCTCGTATTTTGTATTCTCTAAATAATATATTTCTAAAACAATATATTTTCAAGTCTCACTTTAGAAAATATGTATAACTTATTTGTCAAAAATAATGTATTCCCAATAAAATATATATTTTTCCCAAAAATCATATGTCTTCTAAATATATACTAGGAAAATATATTTTTATCTCCCAAAAATAATGTATTTTCTTCTTGTTGAAAACATGACATAACTTGGTAATATGTACAAAAACGAAGTATAAACATAAGAAATGTAAGAAGCCATTATAGAGTGATAAGTGTCCCAAAAGAAATCAAGTGGAAAGGGTAATTTTGTAAAATAGAATAAAAATATTATGCACATGCAAGTCACATGCTATTTCCCCCCTTATTTTTTAATTGTCGATAACTTTTTTATACTTCATTTGTTTTTAAAAAAAATTATACCATAAAATCGAGCGTCTTTTTATCTTTAATATGAGTACCATATTATTATATTTAGAAAAAAAAAATGAAAACCCAGTTGCGTATTACACAATGGACATAACGTAAAACACAATGAGAAAACCCAGTTGCGTATTACACAATGGACATAACATAAAACACAATGAGTATCAATTAAAAACACAATGGTAAATAGACTAAAAACACAATCAATAACAACAGATAAATGACACAATGAACATAATGTAAAACACAATAAGTATTAGACTAAAAACATAATGGAAAGTTGACCAAAAACACAATCGATAACAATAGATAAAAAGATACAATTGACATAACGTAAAACACAATGAGTATGAAACTAAAAACACAATGGAAAGTAAACTAAAAACACAATTGATGACGACAGATAAAAGACACAATTAGTGAGAGCAAATAATAAACACAATGGACAACACACTGAAACACAATAGACAACATACTAATACACAATGAACAACAGACTAAAACACAATGGATAGCAGAATAAACACAATGACCAGAACCTATAACACAATATATAGAGTAACCGAATATATAACCATCTTTATTGTGTCATAAATTGTGTTTTAAGTTTTGATAAAAATGCAGTGGCCTGAACCCAAATTAACATTGTGTTATAAGTTTTGATAATAACACAATGTATAGAAGTCCTAGTAAAAACGTAATGAACAAACACAGTTAAAATAGACAATGATCTGAACTTTTAACACGATGCAAAAAAACCCAGTAAAAATGAAATTTTTTATTTTATTTTGCATATTAATATCATACTCATATTAAAGATAAAAAACGCTTGTTATTATGGTGATTTTTTTTAAATGTCGTATGAAAAAATTATGGACGTTTTGAATTGATATATGCCTTGCATGTGGAGAGAGAAAATAAATAAATGTAGGATTCCTTTTATACCCTTTCATTATCTTCTTTTCTTTAAAACTAATCTCAACCCTCAAAATCTTAGATCAATGGACCAAAATCCTTCTTACGTTTCTTATTTATTTTAATTTTGTATTTGATCCTAATCTTAATTTAGGTTTTCCTAAGTAAATTGTTGTTGTATCAGTAAACCTAAGCAAATTGTGTATATTTTTTAACTGATAAGTATTAAAATAATATACGTATTTAATAATGATAGATAATCAAACCTTCTATTTAAATTGTGATTATTATAAACTATGGTTTTTGAAAGAGTGTTAATACTCACACGCCTCTTCCCTCTATCTCTTTACACACACACACACACATATATATATATATATATATAAATATTGTGAGAACGAATGAAAAACCACGAGAACTTGGTCAAAACAATTCAAATTCAAAATTTCTTTTACACTTAGCATTATTATTCGAATACAATATTAGAAATTTAATTTACACCTTTAAATTTACGTGAATTCGTAAATAAAGAAAGGGGAATTGGCCTGTAATAATCCCACCTAGATCTTATTGGCCATTAATAATACGACCTCAGAATATTCCCCCCACCAGTCCCACCTTTCACCTGTTTTTCCTACAATGGTCCCCCGTTAAAAAAAAACTTAACGGAGTTAAGCTTTTTTCCAAATTACAAACAGATTTTTTAGGGCTTTTGATCGGAACGACGATACGAGTTCATTGATGTAAAACTTGCCTCGAAACGGTACTCCAAGTGACTTGATTTTGGTTAATTGGAAATTTAAACACCCGAATTGAAGCGCCGTTTTCATCGTTTGGAGCACCGTTTCGAGGCAAGTTTTACATCAATGGACTCGTATCGTCGTTCTAATCAAAAGCCCTAAAAAATCTGTTTGTAATTTGGAAAAAAGCTTAACTCCGTTAAGTTTTTTTGACGGGGGACCATTGTAGGAAAAATAGGTGAAAAGTGGGAATGGTCGGGGGAATATTCTGAGGTTGGATTATTAATGGCCAATAAGGTCTAGGTGGGATTATTACAGGCCAATTTCCCATAAAGAAAATTTACGCATGTGTAAAAAATTTAATAAACGTGATTTTGAGAGGATAAATGAATTATTTGATTTTGTAAATTCTTTTTTTTTTTTTGATGTTGTATCTTAATTACAATGAGCTTTGTATTAAAAAATGGTTTTAATTGGTTTTTCCATTCGTTCTCACGGTTCTCGCAAAATTTAGCGGTCTCAAGATAACCCTTTCTTATATATAGGAGAAAAATCCGTTAGGAACCACCCTTTATTGCGAGAAACAATGTAAACACAAGTTTTTTTAGATTTTTGGAGAGTTTAGCTTTATGGTTTAGTTTTTAGCATTTATCTTGGGTGTGGGGTTTAGGTGTTTTCTTTTTTTTTTTTTTTTGGTGGGGGGGGGTTGGGTTATTTTTACGTTTTTTGTGGGGTTCAGCTTTATGGTTTAGTTTTTAGCATTTAGCTTGAGGGGAGGGGGTAAGGGTATTTTTTTTGGGGGGGGGGGGGTGGGGGATTAGGTTTTTTTTTAGGTTTTGGGTGGTGTAGTGGGTTTATTTTGTTGCGTTCACATTGGTTCTCGTGATTTTCGCAATAAAGGTGGTTCTCGCATAAACTCTACATATATATATATATAGAGAGAGAGAGAGAGTAAAAAGGATGTGAGAATAAGATTTTGAAGGTGTCAGAGTAAAATAAAATGACCCTTCTGGGAAATTGTTGAAAAGCGTTTCCTTGAGAGAGACAGTTGTCAAGGCTTTGAGAATCACCGGGGAAAAGCAATTATTTTCAAATTAACTCGACATTGCTTTTATAGATCACTAAGACTATGTGTAACGGGCATTATATGGGCGTGAAATGGTTTGATAACACCTCAACACCGTTCCTTTGGGCATTATAGGGGCATGAAAAGGGAGAGACATTTCTAGAATAATACTCAAAGAAGAGAAAAATAATGGAAAATAATGAATGAAATAGGCATTAACCGTTACGAAAAATGCCCTTTAAAGAGTATTAACAATTATGCATGGTCTAATAACGTGTTCATAGAATAGCATAGAGGTAGATGAGTGAGATTTAACTTTGAGTGTACAGAATTGTATAAACAACTAATGTGTTTTTGTGCCCTTTTGTTTGTAAAAATGTTTGTTCTCTGGATCTAGATATTTTGTGTATGCAACGTAAAAATGTTTTAGTGAGAGCCCTAATGATCGTAGTCTAGACTCGAGAAAGAATCCTAATTCGCTACGATCAAAGCTATGATACCAAGCTGTCACACCCTGACTTTTGCGGAAGCGTGGTTATTTGGTGTGACTTCTTAATACCATAGAAATCAATCATAACAATGCTATATGATGAAAACCCAAAAGATATTCATCCATAAAAGTTAAGTTTGAAAATACCACAGCTACTTGTCTGAAAACATCGACACCAAATTTAAGTTACAAATCATGACTTGTTTAAATGAGTTCACAAAGACTCACTCAAAAGACGTTAATTAAAAACCAAGTTTAGAAACATGTATCCCATCCAGGAAGAGGATACACCTCCTAAACATTACGACCATGGATGACATCCTTTATTCAAACGCAACTTGAAGACACATGCACACACCTACCAGATCCACTAGTTCCCTGAATTACATGTTGTTTAAAAACGTCAACAAAAGTTGAGCGAGTTCATGTGTTTGTATAAGTGTGTATAAACCTTTGTAAACAGTGTATGTATGTATGTCCCGGTATGAAAGCAAACAAGGAAAAGATCACCAATGGTTTGCAAGGCCACTGATATGTGTGACGGTGTAGGAAGACTCAAACCTAGCAAAGTTGTACCGGGCTTCTGGCTGGAAGACATAGTCACCCTATGGGCCACCCTGGTCCTCATGGGTGTTGGCTCGCTACACTTAAATAGATCTATCACTCATGCCCCTCGGTCCTGATACGAGGATTAATGGTCCCAAGTATCAGCCTACCCAATCACATGATCTATGGTTCTTTCCTAGGCTAATCATACCAATAGTATTCGTATGTAATCCCTTTTGTAACATGTATTTCACCCCTGAAGTTAATAAACAAAACAGTTTAAAGAAAAGGGGGACATGAACTCACAGTATTGCGTTTTCAGAACTAGCAACTCAAATCTCCGCAGCAAACACGACTACCTACAGTGTACTAACGTCTATTAGACGAACGAGCCGTGCTTTGGCTTAGAGTTTAACGTTTTCGAGTTGCGTTTCTTATGTTATTCCAACTTATAATTATTTGTTAAAATAATAATTATTTTAACTTTAAATTATATTTAATTTTGGGAATAATTGTTTAATCAATATTTTGTATTAATACTTCTCAAATATTTAATTTCGTATTTTTCTTCCCAAGGATGGGGGTATTTTATACATGTACTTTCGTAGTCTCGTATTTTGTATTCTCTAAATAATATATTTCTAAAACAATATATTTTCAAGTCTCACTTTAGAAAATATGTATAACTTATTTGTCAAAAATAATGTATTCCCAAGAAAATATATATTTTTCTCAAAAATCATATGTCTTCTAAATATATACTAGGAAAATATATTTTTATCTCCCAAAAATAATGTATTTTCTTCTTGTTGAAAACATGACATAACTTGGTAATATGTACAAAAAAGAAGTATAAACATAAGAAATGTAAGAAGCCATTATAGAGTGACAAGTGTCCCAAAAGAAATCAAGTGGAAAGGGTAATTTTGTAAAATAGAATAAAAATATTATGCACATGCAAGTCACATGCTATTTCCCCCCCTATTTTTTAATTGTCCATAACTTTTTTATACTTCATTTGTTTTTAAAAAAAATTATACCATAAAATCGAGCGTCTTTTTATCTTTAATATGAGTACCATATTATTATATTTAGAAAAAAAAATTGAAAACCCAGTTGCGTATTACACAATGGACATAACGTAAAACACAATGAGAAAACCCAGTTGCGTATTACACAATGGACATAACATAAAACACAATGAGTATCAAATAAAAACACAATGGTAAATAGACTAAAAACACAATCAATAACAACAGATAAATGACACAATGAACATAATGTAAAACACAATGAGTATTAGACTAAAAACATAATAGAAAGTAGACCAAAAACACAATCGATAACAATAGATAAAAAGATACAATTGACATAACGTAAAACACAATGAGTATGAAACTAAAAACACAATGGAAAGTAAACTAAAAACACAATTGATGACGACAGATAAAAGACACAATTAGTGAGAGCAAATAAAAAACACAATGGACAACACACTAAAACACAATAGACAACATACTAATACACAATGAACAACAGACTAAAACACAATGGATAGCAGAATAAACACAATGACCAGAACCTATAACACAATATATAGAGTAACCGAATATATAACCATCTTTATTGTGTCATAAATTGTGTTTTAAGTTTTGATAAAAATGCAGTGGCCTGAATGTGACAACTCGAACTTTAGACTTGCTTTGATGTAACGTTACGTGCTTATGAGAACTGAATTATATGATTTTAAATGAACATTTGTTATGTGCGTATGTATGTTATGTGTTGCACGAGCCCAAACTATTCAAACCGGTCACACAAGCCCGTTTGGGCCACACTTTGAAATCGGATCCATTAGGCAGCCGAGTTGGGCTCGGCCCACCCCCTTGTACCGTGTAAACATTTAGGGACTTGATCCTTTTCTCATTTGTTACAAACACCCCCACACACACACAACCCTAGACTCTTTCTCTCTCTCGGTCGCTTGGAACTCGACGGCAAGATCACCCCTACTCGGAATCACCCTTTTTCCTTCTTTAATCCGGTTAGTGATTATGTTATTGGTTGTGTGTTATTGTTTGTATGTTGATAATAATATTCTTGTAACCGGTTAGTATGTTGATTATGCTAGTAAATCAAATAAGATCTATGTATTGCTTTCGGTAATATGTGTTGATATGCTGGATTATAACCGGATTGTATGATGATGTTTAGTTCTTAATTACTAATCGGTCCGAGTATGTGTTAATCGGTTAGGATGCATGATAGGGCTACAAGATTTAAAAACCAACCGATTGCTATATGTTTGATTATGATCCGATTGTTTATACTTGATACTGTTATGCAATTGTTTAAAGATGAACACGTTGAATATGATATAGAAATCTGCTAATCACTAGGTTTGATCTGAATTGTGAAACTGCCTAAGTTGTTTGCTAGAATCACGGGATGATTGTTACAGGAATTATGGAAACCAGTTACACACACGGTTGCGACTCAGACTGCGAGTCGGAACCCCACTCAAGACCACAAACAGCACAAGCCGAGACCACGGTTGCGAGTCCTGTTGCGACTCGTAACCAGACCATGATGAGTCGAGATCACCAGTTGCGACTCGCAACCTCCTGTTGCGACTCGTAATCTCCGGCTGTGACTCGTAACCGGGCCATGATGAACCGAGACCACCGGTTGCGACTCGAGATCGCTGGTTGCGACTCGAGACCTTCTTTGCACGTACACTGTTTTGGGCCTACACTGTCACGGGCCCAATCCTATGACTGTTATGTTGTTGGACTTGTTTACATAGTTGCTTGTTGGACTGCTTACGTTAATTGGGCCGACTACTTGGACTCGTTACTTGATATGAACTGCTGATACGTTATGTGAATTGCCATGATCATACTCGATACCATACGTGATACAAACGTGCTATATACGAACCTGACTTGCATAATAACCATGATAGGACGTGGTTGACCATTTACTTGCTACCTGTACTCTTTTGTGTATCTGCCGAGCAAACCAAGGTGAGTTCACACAGCCAAGGCATGGGATTCCCGGGTTGGGAATTGGGTGGATATGTTGAATATGGAATGATTACTTGTACTTACGCATTCTCTAGACTATAGACCATCGTCCTCAGGATAGTCAGGACACGTTACGTAAAGCCTACGTAACCCAGTAATTACCATTTGTCTCCCGGGTCGGGAAGACACATTACGTAAAGCCTACGTAACCCAATACCATCTACTGGCTTCCAGGTCGGAAGGCCACGCTGCGTAAAGCCTACGTAGCCCCCACGCGTACCACTGTCCTCGGGGAAGGGCACGTCACGTAAAGCCTACGTGACCCTGTACGTTTTCCTGTTCTCGGTAAAGAAGAACACATGGTCGGAAGTTAGTCTAGTAAGTACCGTTAATGAGAAGCCCTCATTAGCCAGGATAAACATGGGAAGCCCCCACCAGTAATATGAACACAAGGTATGGGAAGCCCCCACCAGTAATATGAACACAAGGTTTGGGAAGCCCCCACCTTTAGTACACACTAGTCTGGGAAACCCCCACTAGTTAAACATGCACACTATACTATGAACTTACTGTGAACTCGCTCAACTAGTTTGTTGATTATTTGCTGCATGCCTTGCAGGACCATAGGTACATTATGGAGCTTGCACAGGGAGGAGCAGGTCGTTGTGGGATGTGGATCATGATCGATACGAGAACTTATAACTATTTTGAGTTTACATTACTATGCTTCCGCTACTTAAACAATGTTTGGTTTTGAAACATCAGTCATATCATGATGAGTTACATTAATTGCTTTTATTATTAAATGCTATGTTTGATATGATTGATGGCTTGATCCTGGTCAGTCACGCTCCCAAGCGGTGGTACTCCGCGGGTGGATTTTGGGGGTGTGACAGATTGGTATCAGAGCCATTGGTTATAGAGAACTTGGTTTTAATATGGGAAAACGTTTTTATTAAAACCGGACTATAACCAGAACAGTACTCTCAACGATCCACAACGACGCTTCGCTCCACGTGCAAGACTCGACATTTTAGGTAATAAGGTTTATGTTTATTGCCTGTTTGATAGAACTGTTTAGAACTTTGCTCGCATTACGTTTAGATACACATGATACTATAGCATGAGAAACCCTACGTGCTTACACTTTTCTGTCATCGCCCTATTCGCGAAACATTCATACCTATGCTACTTGTTACAATGAAGATCATGTCTGGACGAATCAACATGACACAAGCCCAGCTAGAGGCTCTCGTTCAAGCTCAAGTTGCTGCGGCAGTTGCAGCAGCTCAAGCAGGTAGTATATCCTGCAGTATAGGCACACACTAGGATCTTTAGATCCTACAATAACTCTCGTATTTAACTCTCGTCCTATTCGTACACAATAGGTCAACACGCGCAGCAGCCTGTCTGCACATTCAAGAACTTCATGGACTGTCGTCCAAACTCTTTCAGCGGCACAGAAGGAGCGGTTGGACTCCTCCACTGGTTCGAGAAGCTAGAATCAGTATTCGAAATGTGCGAGTGCCCTGAGGCTCGCAAGGTCAAGTTTGCCACCGACACTTTGGAGGGGATAGCACTGACTTGGTGGAACGCACAAGTCCAGATCTTAGGGTTGGCAGCTGCTAACGCCACCCCATGGAACGATTTCAAGGAACTCATCAAGCGTGAATATTGTACACGTGAAGATATTCACAAGCTGGAAGACGAGCTGTATAACCTGAAAATGGTTGGATCAGAAATCGAAGCGTATACTAAACGGTCGAATGAGCTGGCCGTGTTGTGCCCAACTATGGTGGACCCTCCATACAAGCGCATTAAGATGTATCTCAAGGGATTGGCGCCAGAGATCCAGAGCCATGTTACTTCGGCTAATCTTGACAACATCCAGGAAATCCAGCGTCTCGCTCACCGTATCACCGATCAGGCAGTGGATCAGAATAAACTGCCCAAGCGTGTTAATGCTACTGCTAACGTCACCACCTCAGTTACTCCTGCTACATCTGGCGATAGTAAAAGAAAATGGGATGGAGATTCTAGTAAAGGTTCAGCATCTGTTCAGCCACAAGCTCAGCAGCAGAAGATTGACCACTATCAGAGTCCTAGTCAGCAATCCTCTGGTAGTCACAGACAGAGGAGATATCAGGGTAGTCAACCTAGGTGCCACAACTGCAACAGGCATCACCACGGCCCGTGTAACAAGGGTCGTTGTCAAAGGTGTCTTAAGATGGGCCACGAGGCCAAAGACTGTAGGAGCCCTCGTCCTGCGAATCAGAATCAGCAGCCTCAGCAACCAGCTCCACAGAACCAGCAGCAGCAACAGCAGCCACAGCGTGGAAACCGGGGATGTTTCCAGTGTGGGGCTGAAGGTCACTTCAAACGCGATTGCCCTCAGTTGAACCAGAACCGCAACAACAACAATAATCAGGGCAACGGAAACAACAACGGTGGGAACAACAACAACAACGGCAATGAAGCTCGTGGTCGTGCATTCGTACTAGGTCGAGGTGACGCAGTGAACGATCCCAACGTAGTTATGGGTAAGTTTCTCCTCGACAATATTTACGTTACTGTTTTGTTTGATTCGGGTGCGGATACAAGCTATATGTCTGTGAAAATGTGTCAACTGCTAAAACGTGCACCAACACTTTTACCCACCAAACATGTAGTAGAGTTAGCTAACGGTAAAAGTCTAGAAGCCACGCACGTAGTTCAGGGTTGTAATCTTATCCTTGCTGGCCAAGCCTTCTCTATTGATCTCATTCCCATAGTTTTGGGTAGTTTCGACGTCGTGATTGGGATGGATTGGTTATCCCAACACCAGGCAGAAATTTTATGCAGCGAGAAGATAATTCGCATTCCTCGTTCGGGTCAGGAACCTCTTGAAGTTCAAGGCGACAAGAGTGGTGCTGTGGTTGGCATCATCTCTTTCTTGAAGGCTCAGAAATGCTTACGAAAAGGGCACACTGCCATTCTGGCACTCGTTACAGACGCATCAGCAAGGGAAAAGAAATTGGAGGATATTCCAATTGTATGTGATTACCCTCAGGTGTTTCCTGAAGACTTACCTGGCTTACCGCCTCATCGTCAGGTCGAATTTCAAATCGAGCTCGCTCCAGGAGCAGCGCCCATAGCTCGCGCACCATATCGTCTAGCACCATCAGAATTGGAGGAACTGTCAAAGCAACTGCAAGAACTCTTGGAAAAGGGTTTCATACGTCCAAGCTCTTCGCCTTGGGGAGCTCCAGTGCTTTTCGTGAAAAAGAAAGACGGTACGTTCAGGATGTGTATCGACTACCGTGAACTCAACAAGGTAACGGTGAAGAACCGTTATCCTCTTCCGCGCATCGACGACTTATCCGACCAGTTGCAAGGGTCGTGCTACTATTCGAAGATAGACTTGAGGTCGGGGTACCATCAGCTGAGAGTCCGGGATGAGGACGTCTCCAAGACTGCATTCAGAACTCGTTATGGCCACTACGAGTTTCTCATCATGCCGTTTGGGTTAACGAACGCGCCTGCTGTATTTATGGATCTTATGAACAGGGTGTGCAAACCCTATCTCGACAAGTTCGTCATTGTTTTCATCGACGACATTCTGATTTACTCCAAGAGTCGGGAGGAACACGAGCAACATCTTCGCCTGATATTGGAACTTCTTCGGAAGGAACAGTTGTACGCCAAGCTTTCTAAATGCGACTTCTGGCTTCGTGAAGTCCACTTCTTAGGCCATGTGGTAAACAGGGATGGGATCCATGTCGATCCATCCAAGGTAGATTCGATCAGAAACTGGCCTGCACCGCGTACGCCAACGGAAATACATCAATTCTTGGGTTTGGCGGGTTACTACAGACGGTTTATTAGAGACTTTTCGAAGATTGCTCAGCCGCTGACGCTACTGACACAGAAGGGTGTTACCTATCGCTGGGGAGAGCCCCAGGAGACTGCTTTTCAGCACCTAAAGGATAGGCTTTGCAGTGCACCTATTCTCTCTTTGCCAGAGGGCACAGATGACTTCGTGGTATATTGTGATGCATCCATTCGGGGACTTGGATGTGTGTTGATGCAGCGTGACAAGGTTATTGCTTACGCCTCTCGTCAACTCAAGGTTCATGAACGTAACTACACGACGCACGATCTAGAGCTGGGAGCTGTTGTTTTCGCGCTTAAGATATGGCGACATTACCTGTACGGTACCAGGTGCACGATTTACACCGATCACAGGAGTCTCGAGCATATCCTTAAGCAGAAGGATTTGAATATGCGTCAACGAAGGTGGGTCGAGTTACTTAACGATTACGAATGCGCTATCAAGTATCATCCAGGCAAAGCCAATGTTGTGGCTGATGCCCTTAGTCGAAAGGACACCTTACCGAAGCGCGTGCGAGCGCTACAGCTTACGATTCAGTCTAGCCTTCCTGCACAGATACGAAATGCTCAGGTAGAAGCATTGAAGCCCGAAAACGTCAAGGCTGAAGCCTTACGCGGCTCACGACAACTAATGGAACAAAGGGAAGACGGCGCCTACTATGTAACGGGCCGGATTTGGGTCCCTCTCTATGGCGGTTTACGCGAACTTGTAATGGATGAAGCTCACAAGTCTCGCTACTCGGTACATCTAGGGTCAGATAAAATGTACCACGACATCAGCACTACTTATTGGTGGCCTAGCATGAAGGCCCACATCGCTACATACGTTGGAAAATGTTTGACCTGTGCGAGAGTCAAGGTTGAATATCAGAAACCAGCTGGTCTACTTCAGCAGCCTAAGATACCACAATGGAAATGGGAAGAAATTTCCATGGATTTCGTTACAGGCCTACCTAGATCCCAGCGTGGGAACGATACGATATGGGTGATCGTGGATCGACTCACCAAGTCTGCACACTTCCTACCTATAAAGGAAACGGATAAGTTCTCCACTCTCGCAGACGTATACCTCAAAGAAGTTGTCTCGAGGCACGGGGTGCCCACGTCCATCATTTCGGATCGCGACGCACGATTCACGTCAGAACTTTGGCAAGCGATGCACAAATCTTTCGGCTCACGATTAGACATGAGCACAGCATATCATCCTCAGACGGATGGGCAGTCTGAGCGAACGATTCAAACTCTTGAAGACATGTTTAGGGCATGCGTTATAGATTTCGGCAACGGCTGGGAAAAGCATCTCCCTTTGGTGGAGTTCTCGTATAATAACAGTTATCACACCAGCATTCAAGCCGCTCCATTCGAGGCATTGTACGGGCGTAAATGCCGGTCACCTCTCTGTTGGGCAGAGGTGGGGGATAGTCAAATTACGGGTCCAGAGATTGTAGTGGACGCCACAGAAAAGATTGCACAAATAAGACAACGCATGGCGGCAGCACGCGACCGTCAGAAAGCCTACGCGGACAAGCGTAGAAAGCCATTGGAATTTGAGGTCGGGGACCGGGTTTTATTGAAAGTTTCACCCTGGAAGGGTGTGGTTCGTTTTGGCAAACGGGGCAAACTGAATCCGCGGTATGTCGGACCATTCGAAATTATCGAAAAGATTGGCAAGGTAGCCTACAAGTTGAACCTACCAGCTGAACTCGGGGCAGTTCACAATGTCTTTCATGTATCGAACTTAAAGAAGTGCCTATCTGATGAAAACCTCATCATTCCTTTCAAGGAACTCACTATCGACGAGCGGTTGCAGTTCGTCGAGGAACCAGTAGAAATCACGGACCGGGATGTGAAGGTCCTCAAACACAAGAGAATCCCTCTTGTACGAGTTCGTTGGAACTCCAAACGTGGTCCAGAGTACACCTGGGAACGCGAAGACAGGATGACAGAAAAGTACCCCCAGTTATTCGGGAACAATGCAACCACTACTGAGACTGAAGCTACTACTTCGGAATTTCGGGACGAAATTCCAGATCAACGGGGGAGGATGTGACACCCCAGGAAAACCAGTGAACGTTATAACTTACCTAGCTTCCTCAGTGAGTGCATACCAAATTTCGGGACGAAATTTCCAATTAGTTGGGGATAATGTGACAACTCGAACTTTAGACTTGCTTTGATGTAACGTTACGTGCTTATGAGAACTGAATTATATGATTTTAAATGAACATTTGTTATGTGCGTATGTATGTTATGTGTTGCACGAGCCCAAACTATTCAAACCGGTCACACAAGCCCGTTTGGGCCACACTTTGAAATCGGATCCATTAGGCAGCCGAGTTAGGCTCGGCCCACCCCCTTGTACCGTGTAAACATTTAGGGACTTGATCCTTTTCTCATTTGTTACAAACACCCCCACACACACACAACCCTAGACTCTTTCTCTCTCTCGGTCGCTTGGAACTCGACGGCAAGATCACCCCTACTCGGAATCACCCTTTTTCCTTCTTTAATCCGGTTAGTGATTATGTTATTGGTTGTGTGTTATTGTTTGTATGTTGATAATAATATTCTTGTAACCGGTTAGTATGTTGATTATGCTAGTAAATCAAATAAGATCTATGTATTGCTTTCGGTAATATGTGTTGATATGCTGGATTATAACCGGATTGTATGATGATGTTTAGTTCTTAATTACTAATCGGTCCGAGTATGTGTTAATCGGTTAGGATGCATGATAGGGCTGCAAGATTTAAAAACCAACCGATTGCTATATGTTTGATTATGATCCGATTGTTTATACTTGATACTGTTATGCAATTGTTTAAAGATGAACACGTTGAATATGATATAGAAATCTGCTAATCACTAGGTTTGATCTGAATTGTGAAACTGCCTAAGTTGTTTGCTAGAATCACGGGATGATTGTTACAGGAATTATGGAAACCAGTTACACACACGGTTGCGACTCAGACTGCGAGTCGGAACCCCACTCGAGACCACAAACAGCACAAGCCGAGACCACGGTTGCGAGTCCCGTTGCGACTCGTAACCAGACCATGATGAGTCGAGATCACCAGTTGCGACTCGCAACCTCCTGTTGCGACTCGTAATCTCCGGCTGTGACTCGTAACCGGGCCATGATGAACCGAGACCACCGGTTGCGACTCGAGATCGCTGGTTGCGACTCGAGACCTTCTTTGCACGTACACTGTTTTGGGCCTACACTGTCACGGGCCCAATCCTATGACTGTTATGTTGTTGGACTTGTTTACATAGTTGCTTGTTGGACTGCTTACGTTAATTGGGCCGACTACTTGGACTCGTTACTTGATATGAACTGCTGATACGTTATGTGAATTGCCATGATCATACTCGATACCATACGTGATACAAACGTGCTATATACGAACCTGACTTGCATAATAACCATGATAGGACGTGGTTGACCATTTACTTGCTACCTGTACTCTTTTGTGTATCTGCCGAGCAAACCAAGGTGAGTTCACACAGCCAAGGCATGGGATTCCCGGGTTGGGAATTGGGTGGATATGTTGAATATGGAATGATTACTTGTACTTACGCATTCTCTAGACTATAGACCATCGTCCTCAGGATAGTCAGGACACGTTACGTAAAGCCTACGTAACCCAGTAATTACCATTTGTCTCCCGGGTCGGGAAGACACGTTACGTAAAGCCTACGTAACCCAATACCATCTACTGGCTTCCAGGTCGGAAGGCCACGCTGCGTAAAGCCTACGTAGCCCCCACGCGTACCACTGTCCTCGGGGAAGGGCACGTCACGTAAAGCCTACGTGACCCTATACGTTTTCCTGTTCTCGGTAAAGAAGAACACATGGTCGAAAGTTAGTCTAGTAAGTACCGTTAATGAGAAGCCCTCATTAGCCAGGATAAACATGGGAAGCCCCCACCAGTAATATGAACACCAGGTATGGGAAGCCCCCACCAGTAATATGAACACAAGGTTTGGGAAGCCCCCACCTTTAGTACACACTAGTCTGGGAAACCCCCACTAGTTAAACATGCACACTATACTATGAACTTACTGTGAACTCGCTCAACTAGTTTGTTGATTATTTGCTGCATGCCTTGCAGGACCATAGGTACATTATGGAGCTTGCACAGGGAGGAGCAGGTCGTTGTGGGATGTGGATCATGATCGATACGAGAACTTATAACTATTTTGAGTTTACATTACTATGCTTCCGCTACTTAAACAATGTTTGGTTTTGAAACATCAGTCATATCATGATGAGTTACATTAATTGCTTTTATTATTAAATGCTATGTTTGATATGATTGATGGCTTGATCCTGGTCAGTCACGCTCCCAAGCGGTGGTACTCCGCGGGTGGATTTTGGGGGTGTGACACTGAACCCAAATTAACATTGTGTTATAAGTTTTGATAATAACACAATGTATAGAAGTCCTAGTAAAAACGTAATGAACAAACACAGTTAAAATAGACAATGATCTGAACTTTTAACACGATGCAAAAAAACCCAGTAAAAATGAACTTTTTTATTTTATTTTGCATATTAATATCATACTCATATTAAAGATAAAAAACGCTTGTTATTATGGTGATTTTTTTAAATGTCGTATGAAAAAATTATGGACGTTTTGAATTGATATATGCCTTGCATGTGGAGAGAGAAAATAAATAAATGTAGGATTCCTTTTATACCCTTTCATTATCTTCTTTTCTTTAAAACTAATCTCAACCCTCAAAATCTTAGATCAATAGACCAAAATCCTTCTTACGTTTCTTATTTATTTTTCCTTTGTATTTGATCCTAATCTTAATTTAGGTTTTCCTAAGTAAATTGTCAGTAAACCTAAGCAAATTGTGTATATTTTTTAACTGATAAGTATTAAAATAATATACGTATTTAATAATGATAGATAATCAAACCTTCTATTTAAATTGTGATTATTATAAACTATGGTTTTTGAAAGAGTGTTAATACTCACACGCCTCTTCCCTCTATCTCTTTACACACACACACACACACACACACACACACATATATATATATATATATATATATATATATATATATATATATATATATATATATATATATATTGTGAGAACGAATTAAAAACCACGAGAACTTGGTCAAAACAATTCAAATTCAAAATTTCTTTTACACTTAACATTATTATTCGAATACAATATTAGAAATTTAATTTACACCTTTAAATTTATGTGAATTCGTAAATAAAGAAAGGGGAATTGGCCTGTAATAATCCCACCTAGATCTTATTGGCCATTAATAATACGACCTCAGAATATTCCCCCACCAGTCCCACCTTTCACCTATTTTTCCTACAATGGTCCCCCGTTAAAAAAAACTTAACGGAGTTAAGCTTTTTTCCAAATTACAAACAGATTTTTTAGGGCTTTTGATCGGAACGACGATACGAGTTCATTGATGTAAAACTTGCCTCGAAACGGTACTCCAAGTGACTTGATTTTGGTTAATTGGAAATTTAAACACCCGAATTGAAGCGCCGTTTTCATCGTTTGGAGCACCGTTTCGAGGCAAGTTTTACATCAATGGACTCGTATCGTCGTTCTAATCAAAAGCCCTAAAAAATCTGTTTGTAATTTGGAAAAAAGCTTAACTCCGTTAAGTTTTTTTGACGGGGGACCATTGTAGGAAAAATAGGTGAAAGGTGGGACTGGTCAGGGAAATATTCTGAGGTGGGATTATTAATGGCCAATAAGGTCTAGGTGGGATTATTACAGGCCAATTTCCCATAAAGAAAATTTACGCATGTGTAAAAAATTTAATAAACGTGATTTTGAGAGGATAAATGAATTATTTGATTTTGTAAATTCTTTTTTTTTTTTGATGTTGTATCTTAATTACAATGAGCTTTGTATTAAAAAATGGTTTTAATTGGTTTTTCCATTCGTTCTCACGGTTCTCGCAAAATTTAGCGGTCTCAAGATAACCCTTTCTTATATATAGGAGAAAAATCCGTTAGGAACCACCCTTTATTGCGAGAAACAATGTAAACACAAGTTTTTTTAGATTGTTGGAGAGTTTAGCTTTATGGTTTAGTTTTTAGCATTTATCTTGGGTATGGAGTTTAGGTTTTTTTTTTTTTTTTTTTTTTGGGGTGGGGGGGGGGGGGGGGGTTGGGTTTTTTTTACGTTTTTTGTGGGGTTTCAGCTTTATGGTTTAGTTTTTAGCATTTAGCTTGAGGGGAGGGCGTAAGGGTATTTTTTTTTTGGGGGGGGGTGGGGGATTAGGTTTTTTTTTAGGTTTTGGGTGGTGTAGTGGGTTTATTTTGTTGCGTTCACATTGGTTCTCGTGATTTTCGCAATAAAGGTGGTTCTCGCATAAACTCTACATATATATATATATATATATATATAGAGAGAGAGAGAGTAAAAAGGATGTGAGAATAAGATTTTGAAGGTGTCAGAGTAAAATAAAATGACCCTTCTGGGAAATTGTTGAAAAGCGTTTCCTTGAGAGAGACAGTTGTCAAGGCTTTGAGAATCACCGGGGAAAAGCAATTATTTTCAAATTAACTCGACATTGCTTTTATAGATCACTAAGACTATGTGTAACGGGCATTATATGGGCGTGAAATGGTTTGATAACACCTCAACACCGTTCCTTTGGGCATTATAGGGGCATGAAAAGGGAGAGACATTTCTAGAATAATACTCAAAGAAGAGAAAAATAATGGAAAATAATAAATGAAATAGGCATTAACCGTTACGAAAAATGCCCTTTAAAGAGTATTAACAATTATGCATGGTCTAATAACGTGTTCATAGAATAGCATAGAGGTAGATGAGTGAGATTTAACTTTGAGTGTACAGAATTGTATAAACAACTAATTATATATAGGCAAATTGGAAATAAATAATCCCAACTCACTGTTATTGGCCAATAATAATCCCAACTCATTTAATCACCAATAATAATCCGAACTATTCACTTTTGTTTGTAAAATACTCCCACGTTAAAAAAAACACTAACTAGGTTAAAATATTGCTGATGTGGCTTAACATGCGTGGACTGACATGGCTGGTTAACATCTTACCTGTGTATAAAATGATTATCAGTCTCATTTGCTCACACAATCGACTGAATTTGCCCAATTTGTAGAATTAGGGTTTTGAAGGAGAGTGCGATTGTGTGTGCAAATGAGGCTTATAATCATTTTATACACAGGTAAGATGTTAACCAGCCACGTCATTCCACACATGTTAAGCCACATCAGCAATATTTTAACCTAGTTAGTGTTTTTTTAACGTGGGAGTATTTTACAAACAAAAGTGAATAGTTCGGATTATTATTGGTGATTAAATGAGTTGGGATTATTATTGGCCAATAACAGTGAGTTGGGATTATTTATTTCCAATTTGCCTTATATATAATAAATGGCAAAGTGGGGTTGTCTCACAAAAAGTTACTATACTTGATTTACAAGTTCTTTTACAGTGGCGGATTTAGAAAATTGTTATAAGGGTAATGTTTAAAAAAAAAAGGGGGTAACGAAATCGAAAAAACGTTAAAAAAATGTCAAATTTTTCCAAAATTTACACTACCACCGGAGTGTTAAGGGGTAGCGGAGGCTACCCCTTATTATACGGTAGGTCCGCCCCTGTTCTTTTATGCATATGTACAAGTAGGATGAGCACACTTTGATATTTTTTTGGGGACATGTTTGTTGTTTCATCAGCGTTCAATTATTCAACAAAGGATTACATGAAATATTTTTTTACATATATTGTTAATTAATATTTTTAATGTTTAATGAATTTTATAATGTTTTTTATATTAGTTTTGTATAGCTTGGTTGTTTTATTATCTACGTTAATTTAATAAACTATTTTATTATATTTCAGGTATAAATTTTATGTCACTTCTTCTTTTAATAAGCTTTGGTTTTTTACGCTTATTTTTACAATGATGTAATTCTTTTGGTTGGATACTTAGATTCAAGTTGTCATAGCTTTACGTTTCGTTTTATGTACATGACTACATATGTAAGTGTCAACAATGCCACACACGTTCACCCCCGCTGCAAAACGCGGGTTAAGACATTAGTTATTATATAATTTGTAAATAGCGGATAACATCTTCTCTTGGCTAAAATGTTGGGTTGTTCCCGAGACTCATTTAACAAGGGGAGGGGAGGGAAAAAAGAGATGAAAATATGAAAAATCATGTTTCCGAGTTTCATTTAACAGGGGGAGGGGAGAGAAAAGGGAAGAAAATATGACCAAATATAACCATATATTCATCCTCACAAATTAAAGAGATTAGGAGAGAAAATTTCCTTCCTCTCCCCTTCCCTCACCTTCCCTTGTTAAATGACTCGGGAACATAGGATAGTTTTAGAGTAATGGGCATGCATTATAAAATCAGTCATATGTGTTTCTTTGAGGATTATGAATTAATTATGAAAATTGGTCTTAATTTTTCTCTATAATTTTTCTCTCTTCTTTAATCACCATTCTTTTTATCTCAATCCAAGTGATGCATATCAATGTATTTCGTTGATTTAATTTCGGTAAATAAAATTGTGGTTTTTGCTCAAAATAAAAGACCTTGTAATTTAGCAAAGTAAATTATATGTAGTTTGGACTCAAAATAACACACAAATGTGGACATTAGGCTGCTCAATTTCCTTTGGTGGAGCCCAACATGAAGCCCCATTGGTGGGAACACTATTGTTCGCCACACTCTCTAACCCATATGGGTTTTACTAAACATATAATATATATGTAAATAAATAACACAATAAATACTAATAAAAATGGAACTACTGATGCATGTTATGCCTCCCATGATCACCATCATGTGCATGAGACTGCTAGGCACGTATCATTCCTGAGCTGTTGAAAATGTCCTTGTCCTCAAGGACATAACTAATTCACCATGATGGTTGACATTCAGTTTATACGGCGACATTCGGAGAAATTGTAACGAAATGCCACGGTCGGCGCCACCCGCTTTTCCTTGTGACACTTTTTGCTTTAGCTTTATGATTCACTACCAAAGGAACATGAGTTATCTTTTGAACCTGAATATTCAAATTAATTAGAAGAGATTAATTAGAGAAAGGTAGAGAGTTAATTGGGTTAGAAAAAGTCAAAGCATTCCCTGCCCACCTATACGAACGTTGTATATCCCATAATTTCTTTTTGAAATTAAAAAATATACCAATCATGTTTATATTATATTCAATGCAACTAATTTCTTTAACTTCAATAAGGATTCGCATTCATCATTTATATTAATAGATTCTTCTACTTGAGGACTTCTTCATTCTTTTACCTGGATCTTCAACAAGGTATGTTTATTAGAATTATATGTTTTTAATTTAATTTAAATTATTATTTACACTCATTCATTTAGATATAGAAACGCTTTAGTTTATACCCGTCTGTAATTATTCTATTAGAGATTAATTTTGGATTGTCCCTTTCGGACTGCTTTTTTATTCAATTATTCAGTTCAGATGGATCGTAATTATTGGAAGTACGAAATCAGACATACTAACCAAGAGTTTGTGATCGGCTTGCGAAGTTTTCTTAAGACTGCTCAAGAGGATTGTGTGAACAAAGGAAAAAAAACATCACATGTCCTTATACGGAATGTAAAAATATTACCGAATTTCCATAAACAAATGAAATCGAGTATCATTTGCTGAAAAATGGATTTATGTTGAATTATACTTGTTGGTCCAAACATGGTGAGTCACTTGCTAACCGTAGCACATCTTCGATTAATTTAGAAGCTAATTATAACGACGAGAACGAGGGCCCGCACATTAGTGATGACGATGATTATTTAGACGCGGCCAATGACAATTTGAATGACATGTGCAATGATTTGGAAACCAATTCTTGCGACAATTATCAAGAAAAACTAAAAAAATTATTTGACGATGAAAAAAACCATTATATGTTGGTTGTAAAAAGTTTTCTAAGCTCAGCGCCGTGTCAAAGCTCTTAAACTTAAAGACACACTACAGTCGGAGCGATAAGAGTTTTACATGTCTATTAGAGTTATTACATGACATGCTTCCCGAAGACAACGAGTTACCCATATCCATATACCGAGCTAAGAAATTGATGTGTCCAATGGAATTAGAGGTTCAAAGAATACATGGATGTCCGAATGATTGTATGTTGTACAGAAACCAGTTTGAAAAAACTCATACGTGTTATATATGTGGTGAATCGAGGTACAAACGTAAAAATGATACTGGTGAATATGATGACGATGTGACCAAAAATGGACCACCGACTAAAGTATTGTGGTATTTCCCCATTATACCAAGATTAAAGCGTTTATTTGCAAATCCTAAAGAATCAAAGTTGTTGCGTTGGCATTCTGATGAGCGTAAGCATGGTGGAAAGTTAAGACATGTGGCGGCTTCACCTCAGTGGAGAAACTTTGATTATGATTATCCGGATTTTGGTAACGAGGTTAGAAATATACGATTTAGTCTTAGTTCAGACGGTATCAATCCTTTCAAAAATATGAGCAGTAGTCATAGTACATGGCCTGTCCTTTTGTGCATCTACAACCTTCCTCCGTGGCTATGCATGAAAAGAAAATACATAATGATGTCATTACTAATTCAGGGTCCAAAACAACCTGGTAATGATATTGATGTTTATTTGTTTCCTTTGATTGATGACCTTAAAGCCCTATGGAGCCCTGGTGTAGAAATGTACGATGCTTATGAAAAAGTGAACCTGGTAATGATAATGATGTTTATTTGTCTCCTTTGATTATGATTATCCGGATTTTGGTAACGATGTTTATTTGTCTCCTTTGCACTATAAGTGATTTCCCAGCATACGCCAATTTGTCAGGATATAGTACGAAAGGTAAAAAAGCTTGTCCTGTATGTGAAAACGAAACAAGCTCTATAAGGTTAAAACATTGCAATAAAAATGTGTATATGGGACATCGACGATTTCTTCCACGAGATCACCATTATCGAAGACTTACAGAAGAGTTTGACGGAAATGAGGAGCTTGGAAGGGCTAGGAAAAGTTTTGATGCATTTTCACGAGTTGAAAATATGAATACTATTCTAGGAAAAAGATCTCGTACTGAGCAACGAGATAACTGGAAAAAAAGGTCAATCTTTTGGGATTTACCTTACTGGAAAAGTTTGGAAGTTCTACATTCCTTGGATGTTATGCATATTGAGAAAAATGTATGTGATAGCTTGTTAGGTTTATTGTTAAACATTCCTAGAAAAACTAAAGATGGGATTAATGCCCGTAGAGACATGGAAGCTATGGGAATACGTAAAGAGCTTGCCCCTATTGAGAGAGCCAATAGTATTTATCTTCCACCCGCATGCTATACTATGTCAGGCGAAGAAAAACGAAAGTTTTGTCAATGTTTGCATGATATTAAAGTTCCATCTAATTATTCTGCAAACATTAAAAGTCTGGTGTCAATGAAAGATTGTAAATTACTTGGCATGAAGTCTCATGATTGTCATGTTTTGATGACGCATATGATTCCTATTGCAATTCGTGGATTGATACCTGAGGAAGTTCGACATACAATTACAAAACTTTGTTTGTTTTCGACATGATTCACTCAAAGGTTATTGATCCCGAAGTCTTGGATAATTGGGAGAAGGATATATATATTACCCTTTGTGAACTAGAGATGTACTTTCCACCATCTTTCTTTGATATAATGGTTCATCTAGTATCTCATGTCGTAAAAGAGATAAAGTCTTGTGGTCCTGTATTCCTAGGATACATGTACCCCTTTGAAAGATATATGGGTGTGTTAAAGGGTTATGTGAGAAACCGTAATCAACCAGAGGGTAGTATTGTTCAAGGGTATACTTCTGAAGAGGCAATTGAGTTCTGCACAGTATTGTTATCACAAAATCAATAATATAATTTAGTTTTCTTAATTATAAATGACACTTTTAATACTTGATTTATTTATAGGTTATTTGGAAGGCGTCAAAAGTATTGGTGTTCCTAAATCTCGTCATTCAGGCCGACTTGCAGGCGTGGGAGGAGTTGGTAAGCAATTAATCACCCCACCATCTGATGAGTTACAAATTGCTCATTTTACTGTTCTACAACATATGACATGTATTGCTCCGTATGTTAATGAACACAAGAAAATATTACGATTGACACACTTGCGCAAGTCAGATAATTGGTATGCCAAACAACATAACGAGGGGTTTTCCGCTTGGTTGAAGAAAAAGGTGGAGGAAACTTATGGTGAACCAAATGTTGATAAGACGGTGGAGAGGTTGGGAATAGGGCCAGACTTTAGAGTAATATCTTACCAAGGGTATGATATTAACGGTTATACATTTTATACTAAAAATCAAGATGATAAAAGTGTAACGCAAAATAGCGGAGTTACACAAATAGCCTCAAGAACAAATGTCGACCAAATGACAATCGCCAAAGAATCATATTACGGTGTCATACAAGAAATTTGGGAGTTATCGTATTCTTCATTCACAATACCTTTGTTTAGAAGTAAGTGGGTCAATAACCGCACAGGTGTTAACGTCGACGAATATGGTTTTACACTGGTTGACCTTACAACAGACGGGTATAAATCAGAACCATTTATTCTCGCAACTCAAGCCACACAAGTATTTTTTGTCAAGGATCCGTGCAAACCAAGATACCATATAGTATTACAAGGTAAGCGACGTATTCTTGGTGTTGATGATGTTGACGACGAGGAAGAATACAATCAGTGTGACGAATTACCACCATTTTCTGTCAGTATTCAACAGAGTAATGACTATATCACAATTGGCACCTCATACTTACAATGATCTGACCACGACGAAGGGATATCTATCGAAAAAGCAGCCCTGTAACATCCCGATTTCTCATGAGATTAAAATATATTTGAAATGCATGTATTAAATCTCTAAAATGAGTTTATATTGGCGAGATAGGAATTCGTAACATCCGGATTTTTCATAAGGAATAACATATGTTTTAAATAAACATATACACTCCTTAAAAATAATTTAAAGGCGGGTGAAATAGTATTTTATAAAAATACGATAATACAGTTTATTATAAACGGAGTTAAATGGCCATGAGTGAGAGGAGAATAAAAGATTGAATCTATTATTTATAAGATTGTATGACTTTGAGGACTAAACTTGGTAAAAATAATAAATGAGGTAAGAAAATAACAAGTTGCAATGAAAAGGAAATAAAACAAAAAAAAATAATAAATAAAAAAAAGGTGGAGGTCGAACCTTCTGGTTCAGGTCGCAGGAAGGGAAAACCCCCTATATGGGGGTCAATTTCTCAAATTGAAGAAGAATTAACGAGATTGGAGCTTGATTCTATCATCCTTCTCGATTTCTATGGATAATGGTAAGTAATCCTCTATGTTTTGATAGTAAAAACTCATGGGTTAGGGTTCTTATGTTTTATTGTTGAATAAAACTGAAATTTTATGGTTTTGATGCTTGACTTCTGGATGTAGAAACCTTAATCGATATATTAGAAAGATTAGATGTAGTTTGAAATCATTTATTTATATTGCATGTAAAGATTTAACTACTAAGTTTAACAAATTAGAAAGGTAGAATGAAAAACATGTATATTTGCTGACACAAATGTGAACAGAACTTGTGAATCTAAAAACAATAGTGATTTCATTTAAAAACATGAAAGATGGTACAAGTTGGGAATTACAAAGAAAGTAGACATCCTTATGGGTGAATTGAGGGTGTGGGAGTTCATAGGAGTAAAGAAATGGTGAATCTTAGTTTATGCCCACAAGGTGTTTGATTAAATGCCCAAACCAAAATAAAAGTAAGATTTTGAAAGATTTGTCATGTTTTCTTGATGTAAATGATTTACTAATAACAAATTGATGTTTAGTAAACCTAAAGCTTTAGTGAATCTAATGGTGAATGGGATTAACATAAAGAACATATGTAAATGTTAATATCGCTTAATCACCCAAACGGATCACTTAAGTGAATGGGTTAATTGGGTTGGATTATAACTAAAACTTATACCTATTGGTTAATTGATGAAATTATGGTGAAAATGACCCGTATATTATGACCAAACACAAATGCGGGATAATGGGTCAAATGGGCGATGATAAACGAATTAACAAGTTTGAGGTAAAAAAAAATAAATAAATAACGTTCTAGAACATATGTTTGATGATGGGTTAGATAAATACGTAGGTATTATGAGATGAATGCCCATGCTATGTGTTCTAATGATTTGCAAGTTTGATTTGCTGTCAAGATAGGTGAGATAACGTTTGGATGTCAACGGGTCAAACGGGTGATAAAGCAACAACACTCCTACGGGCGAAGGTGAGTGACTCGAATGTGTTTGGATTCGAATTGAATTAAATAGTATTCTTGTTAACTTGAAACTTTATAGTTAAGGTGGACGGTGTAATTGGGGTTCGATTTAACAATAACGTATTGTTTTTATTATGTTTTTGGGGTTTAAAACCACTGAAAAATAGTGCAAATTGTTAATGGGTCGAGAGACCAAAGTGCTGAAAATTCAGCTTATTTCCATATTTTTACCAATCTTTAAAAATTCATAGTAAATCAACTGAATGTCCGTTCGGGGCGTATTTTATGTCCACGGAAAGGTCTCTGAGTCCCCGTCACTAAGAATTTTAGTTTGAAGTGAAATATTTATTGTAAATGGGGGAAAACACTGAACTACTAAGATTGAAAAATATGAATTTTATAGTACTTGCATAATCTTGGGGAATTTACAAAGAATCCATTGGATGTGATTTTGTTATTGTTGTAAACCTTAATGTGATTATATATATTTACATGAGTTGAAATGAGTGATTCCTTGAATATGGGGTATGCATGCTAAATTAAGAAGTCATTGGTGTTGTGACCCGTATGTGCAAACATACGTGATTATTGAGTAGTGCTTATAAATGAATGACACTTGTGTCGTTAAACATATGTGACCTAATTGAGTATGTTATGAATACATACATGAATTTTTAAGAGTAGGTTAAGTAAAATGACCGTTGATAAGCGTATATGTTGTTTAATGAATTACAATATAGTTATGCGACGGTTTACTATTTTATTTATATTGCCCGGATTGCTTTAATAATGGTTTCCTTTGAAGTGCCCTTGACTCTATGTTAGCAGGGATATACATGAGATATGGATAAAAGGCTCCCGGATTAGAAAGGAGAAAATTACGGAATGCATGACTTGAGATAATGAAGTGGAGGCTCGACGTTGTTTTGTTGGGCGTCATGAGCATTAAAAAAAACCTCCTTTATGTTTGATACAAAAAAAATATAATATTACGAGTCCTCACTTAGCAAAAGCTAATTTTTTGTATCTTCAATGTAGGTGATATGTTTGAAAACAATGAACGGATAGACAAGTTATGAGAAACAACGGGGTGGCTTGAACCGGTAACATGCAAGAAGAAAAGAACTCAAAAGTCGTTCACCAATAATCCGGTTCACTCAATATATTTGTCATTGTTATGATTACCGTAGATATATATATATATATAGAGTTTCTCGGTCGAGGCTAATGATATGATAATGTTATATGACAGATTCGGGTGGTAGAAAGGCGAAAGTGCTCAAGTCTTGGAAGCGGGTCAACTATGGAAAGATTTAGTGATGATTTATTCACTAAGTATATGGGTTCTTATCGGGTCAACTTGACCTAGTTATTTACATTTTGGAGTTTAACTTCAGTGTTTGTTTTAGCTAAGCGCTAGTATGTCAATGTAGTAGTTGGTTATGTTTGTTTTATAAAACTTTCGACTTTGGTTATTAAGCAGGTTTTGTCTTCGTAAGGAATGATCGTTTTGCAAACGGGTCATGGCGAAATTTTCTGAATGGGCATTTGTAAATGTTTTATTAATCCGAATATGTGGATTAATATATTTATGGAATAATAAACTTTATTAAGTAAGAAAAAAAAATCTGGGCCTATTTCCACAAAGTAATTTAATATTGTTTTTAATGAGTCGGGTGTTATAAGCCCAAACCAAAAAGGTTTATATTAATCATATACATATATTTTCTTTCTATATAATTAATTAAATTAATGTTAATTTATTAATAAAAGTTTATTTTTTTCAGGACAAGATGATGATACTTATGATCTAACGATGACGAAGGGTATTTGTCGCTAAATCGGTTATATTCTACGTTCTTATTCTATAACAATGTTTCTCTTTGATGAAACTATGATTTAGCTTTCTTAAAAATGTCATATGATGGATGCGTTTTTTTTATGTTCTTTGTTTCCAAATTTTTTTATATTAAAAGTTAATTTAGGCTCCATTATCTACTCAATCACTACAAAGTGCTCGTTGTCTTGTCAGGGAAGACAATCACATTCTTAATGGAGCGTAAGCTAAAATTCTTTATATGTTAACGTGTATCTTTTTTAAATCGTATTATTAGTTAATAAAAAATATTGATGGAGATTAGGAGTGTGAACAAGCCTAGAGGCTCAAGTGTCGAGCCTTAACGACCCCAAGTCCAAGCTTTGGCTCATTTAAGCGAGCTCGAGCCGAGCTTTTAACTCGTTTGAGGTTCTTCTCAAAATAAATCGAGCCTGATCCGAACCGACCCTGAACTTTGGGTTTTACTCACGAGCTGAGGTCGAGTTAAAATAAGTAGGCTCAAACCAAGCCGAGCTCAGGCTTGGCCCGACTCGTTTACACCCCTAATAGAAATAAGTGCATAACTTGTATCCTAACATCTCAAATTATGATTTTACATATATAATTAAAATTAGTAAATTGTTAAAAGAAAAAAAACCAAACTAACATGAAGATAAAAAATGTGAAATATGTTGGAATTAAAGCACAAGATGACACGTTTTATCAACCGCCCCCTTCACCAATAAAACTACATCTGTGTAACCAATAGAAATTAGCTCTTCATCAGATAATATTTAAATAATAATAATAATCATAATAATAATAATAATAATAATAATAATAATAATAATAATAATAATAATTCACAAATAATTGTAGCAAAACTATAGCAAGGTGTTAAAAGCAAAAGAAACAGATAAGGAGATGCAAGGCTTGGATCAACTAAATCAATAAAAGATACTGTTAAAAATAACCTTCTTAAAAATATATTTATATTAATACTGTAACTCTAAAGGTTGTTGTTAGTAAGACCTAAAATAAGTTTAATATTATCTTTTATGTTTAATTTCTTCTTCTTTTTTCCTATTGGTATTTTAGATGTAAATAAACTTCAGCCTCGAAGATCTCTTAATAGATTTCCTCTTAAATAATAATAGTTATTAATTAACGAAAACATAAAAGAAAAAAGCTCACCGTGAAAAATTTAAGCGGCAATTTTTATACAGCGGGAATTAATTAACGTTTTAACTTTTTTCATCATATGTACTCCCTCAAATTATTAATTAAGGTTTTAACTTTCTTTCGTCATATACTCCCCCAAATTAACTGTTCATCATTCCGCCGTCATCGATAATCATTTCCAAGCCCCTCAATAATCTGCAATCTTTGTAAGTTATCTCCAATCTCTACCTGCAATCTTAGTATGATGATGATTGTTCTTCGTATTATAGTCGATGTTTCTTCTTTTTTAGGTTTGACCTTGGTTCTGCTACTAGTTTTGTAAAATTTTGATTTTTTTTTTTTTGATAACTTGCTTAATGATTGACTTGCTTGATGATTGTTATAAGTGGTTTAAGAATAAGTAGTTTTATTGATTTAACTCAAACCTCAACTGGTCTTCTTGTCTTATGTATGTAATTGTAAAATCAAGTTTTTTCTCTGATTAGTTTTTTGTGACATCAATTGAAGATAATGTATGATATAGTTCCCTGATTATAAAATGAGTGTTTCTCCCTTGATTCGGTTTTTATTTGTAAATTGATTGTTGAATGTGACTCAATTCACTTCAGTTCAATTATTTGATTTGGGTTGTTTAAAGCATTGGAATATATTAAAGTATCTTAAGCATGCATCATGTGATGATATATTTTATTTTTAATAAATATGCTTTAGAAAAAATATATTTGTGAAAAACTTCATGGTGTGGAATATATATTTAAAGATGGTGGAAGTGTCATACTCAACTTGACCTCTACTTGTCTATTTGTCACACACAACACATCACTTTCCATATTGTGTGTTTTTTTTTCTAGAAATCAAGTTTTGAAAATGTCTGAAAAGAAAAAAAGAGGAGTTTCCAAATGCAAGAAAAAGCTTTTGCATCCCGAAGAATGCACTGTTGATTTTGACAAGACGGGTAGAGCGATAGGTAAGAATGCTGGAAGGTTTATGTCCTTTATTGGTGTGGAAGTTAAGAAAACGGTTCCGTACAATAAATTCGTCAAACATGTAAACCCTAAACTATATGAAGATCTTTGGGAATATGCGAAGGTATAGCTTTCTTCCTTTTCCTTCTAATTTAGAAAATTATATTGGTTAATTTAAAAAAAAAGGCAAAAGCTTTCGAATTCTATGTTGTCATGTTTAATTCTTGTTCATGTTTATTGTTAATTTTAATATGTAGGCAACATGGAAGATTACTGATGACCTTGGAAAAACAGTTACATTATCAAAGGCGAAGAGCATAATGAGGAAGTTTCGTTACAAACTTAGAAAAAAATTACGTTTATAAAGATGAATCTCCCGATAAAGATAAAGACAAAACCCCTGAAAATGATACAAGTAATGATCCCTTTGAAAAGTACGATTACCTAGACTCGGAACTTTGGGGTTCTTTTGTTGCTATTGTTGATTGTGAAGAATGGAAGGTAACATGTGCATTTATTATTAATACTAGTCTAAGTCCCGTGTAATACAGGGGTGGCTAAACAACAAAAAAATTATACTTTAATACGTAAATAATTTATTACAGGTTTGTTCGAATATCAAGATAAATAATATCTTATAAAAATTAATTAACGATTACATTTCAAATTTTTCATTCTCCGTTCCTGCCTCCAGCTGTAGTTGATATAATGTGACCAGCTTCCACTGCCGTTCCTGCCTCCAACTGCAGCTATAATGTGACCAGCTTCCACTGCCGTTCCTGCCTCCAACTGCAGCTGATATAATGTCAATTTACACTGATAAAGAAATCTTATCAAAATAATCCAAAACAATAAAGATTTGCATACACGTCATTTATGCTAATTAACAGGTCGAAATGATTACTCTTAAGGGATAACACAATCAAACCGTTGGCAAAAAGGCTTAGCCCAACCCGCAAACACTTTTTTTGTCAAATTTTCAAGTTGTAAAGTTGATTACAATCATTATCTTCTTACTAAATACCTGTGTGTTACACAGGTGGCTAAACAGGAAAGCTAAATCATTTAAAATTGTGAAGTAAAAATTTAATTTTATATACGTTGAAATATATTTTAAGTACCCGTGTGTTACACGGGTTGCTCAAAATATATTATATTATATTTAATAGTGTTAACATAAACATTGAAATAAAAGAAATGTGTACACGGGCTTAGCAAGTGAACGTCTTGTAAATGACAAATGAATAACAAAAATCTTTAACAGTAAAGAGATAGTTATATGTATAATGGAAAATTATTCAAATAGTTCATAAATCTCTCTAACATCTCCTTATACAACTTTGGATGTTCTATAATAGAATAAACATAATACGATGTGTAAAAAAATTTCAATAAAGTGTATAAGATATTATTTTAAAAAAGCTTAGCTTTTCAATCCATGTTAATGATAACAACCATATGAAGCAGAAGTTATTTTTAGCTGGAAGTCGACATGTGTATAGTGAAAGGAAATAAGAAAAGCCACCTCATCGCATTTATAGTTTCCATAAAACACATATGTTATGATTATTAAAAAAATAAGCTCTCACACACACATATTATTAGGCCTTAAAGTTGTAGTATTTGAAAATTGCTCCACCAAGTTTTACTCATTTAACCCGTGTATGTGTAAGCTTAATTATTAAAAATAATCATAATATATGATATCTCACAGATTCAAAATTACAAAATTTAACCAAGTTTTACTCGTTACCCCCGTGTAATGTAATACACCGGTTCAAAAATAAAACATTGTTTTATCTTTAAAAAATAGTTTTAAACTAAATCCTACCAATATCAAGAACTAAAAAAGTTCTAAATATAAAAACCCATCCATTTTTTAGTTACTCACATCTGCCATAAAAAACTACAAACATTTGGCGCAAAATAGTAAACTTGTATCTTAATCTTCATAAAAGTGTTTAGAAGTCATTCTTGAAACACTCTCGTCAAACTATTTGTACAACAAATAAGAACTAAATAAGGTATTTTCCATGTGTATTACGTATGCAATAACAAATAAAAGAAAGTACTATATGAATATGATTTGTGCAAAGTTTACACATAAATTAAGAAACCAAGTACCAACACATGAATCCAAAATCACGAGTTAAGAATATGCTATGATACTTATAGTGGACATTTCAATGATTGTAAAATTTTACTATATGGAAATGCACTTTCCAAAATGTTTACAAATTGATAGCCGCTAACAAAAGGGTTTAAGATGACGTTCTTCAGTCTTAGACAAAAAAAGATTGACAACCCATAGAAACCATAATTCAAAACCAAGACGTGCACAAAAGTACAGAGACAAAGACAAAGTTAGCAATCAACAACCTAGGAGCCTAATTCGTAACCGCCAAACCCCAAATGTACATATAAGAAGTAAAATAATCAGTGCATCAGAGTTAGAATTCATTACCTTGGAATGCAGCCTATCAAGCCTGCTCACAATAAAACCTGTAAGCATGAAGCAAGATTTAGGTGAAGGAGAACGTCGGGCATGTATCAATCCAGGGATACCGTAAACATAACTTGAATAAGAGGAAAACAACTTAATGTAAACTCGTATGATGCTTAAGAATCGATTAAACAATGTCAAATATGAGATGAGTCTTACCTTAAATCCTATGAATCCACAACGTAGTCATCGAGTAAAAAAACAACTTCATAGCGAATGAAGATGATCTGAAGATGGATTGAGAGAGACGGTGGTAAAAAAATAAAAAGTCGCTAATATTCTAAATAGTTGTCCTCTAAATGAATATTTAAGCAACCTAATCAAGTTAGAATCTTTAACAGGCAAATGAGAGATACTATGAAAAGTGAAACAGGTCCTTAATGTAAGAATCTATAACTACATAACACCAAAGACCTACTAACTAACATACAAAGATGATGTATATTAGTGTTATAAAATTCATCAATTACGATGAGTCCACAAAGGTTTGGTGAAACAATAAAAAGGGTAAACAACGTAAGCCAACATACTTTCTAATTTACACGAAAACTCACATGTTAAGCAATAAATCCCTGCGTAACCATTTGCACATTCACAGATACCATTTTTTAGGCACTCCCCATTTCCGCTGCAATTGATCGGCCAGGACCCTATAAATATATTATATAAAAACAACCCAAATGCAAATCAATTCACTTAATGATATACATTTGAAAAGGGATACTTAAGTTTTCTACAACCGTGGCCATTAAAACCGAGAAAACAGTGATATATACCACCAACACAGTCACCATTAGAGTTGCATGAGTTTGGGCAGTATTCGAATGTTAAAATATGGTCTACACCACTATAAAGTTCATGATATAGCGTGCAAATCAGGTCACCTAAAATTTGAAAAAATAAAAATAAAAAAAAAGTAATAATAATTGATTGGTAAATTAATAATAATATAGGCAACAACTTTTGATTTCGAAAATTACCGTTAAAGGCAGGAAACTGGATTGGTCCACAAGCTACAGAGCATACTTTCCAGGTACCATCAACAACAACTTCCAACATATTGTTTACATATTTCTGTTGATAACAACCGTCATAGAACCTCGAACAAAGCCTTTTCGTACTAATGATGAGTCCATACACCTGCAAATACAAAATAAAAACTTAACTATAAATAAATAATAATATTATATTTCAACGGTTTTAAAAGAATAACACACCTCGAGTCACTTCGACATACCAATATATGAATAGTATCAATAAATAATCCCTTGGTCCATAAAAATAATGAATACCATACATAGTTCTTATTTAAAAAAGCATTAGGTGTTCTCTATTATTTGAGTTCCTATAGACAACAAATTTTAATGACTACGTTTCTAATATATGAATACAACTTATTACAAAATTATACCTGATTCCTCAAACACACAGATGAAGATGATCCGTTGAGGTGTTGACGATTGCAACTCACAGGAAAACACCAAACACAGATGATGATGATGATGCTTGAGAGGGAGGAGAAAAAAGTTTTTCTTGGTGAAATCCGAAGTCTAACGATGGCCAGCCCTTCCCTTCCGCAAACAATAGTTTCACCAAAAGAGAATGATATATACGTACCTGCAAATGAAAACTTCACTTTATTTAAGAAAACTCACTATCAGCGTCACAAGAAGCTATTAACCTGCATCACGCAGGTCTTCTAAATTTCTGGCATAAGGATTGTCCTTAGCATATTACAAATTAAAAAAAAATGTATTAGAATGTGTGTTTAAGGGTTGGCACAACCAACCCAACTCGTTCTGACCCGTTAACCATTTTTCAGTTATAGTATCAACTCTAGTAGGATTATGAGCACAAGTATGCAACAAAAAGAATGACCCATTTGGTATATACTTGAGGTAGTACTATACAAAAGTGCACAATCGAGAAAGAAAAAGAAAAAAATATGAAAGATTATAATTAACTCCATTTGCAAAAAAAGAATGTCCCGTTTAGTATATTACTCTCATTTGCAAAAAGAAAAAAAATATTAACTCCTTAAAACTATATGAAAGATTATAAAATTATAATACCCACCGAAACCATTTTCTTCATTTGACTCAATAAGTAGTTGCAGACTAACAAAAATGCCTAAAATGGGTGATCTTTCTCTATGTATATGAGATGTGTTGCAACCATCCTAACACAATCTAATTAAAAAAATATGATGTATTTGTTTGGGAAGCATTTCGGTTTAACACATCCATCATTGCAGCAAATACTCCAACCCTGTGATGTCCTATGGTGTTTGAACCTGGATAGAGGAAGTCAATACTGATTAAACATGATTCCATTCTTTAAAGAACTTTATACTGAAATTTTAAAAGATGATATACCTTTCTAAGTGAAATCCCAAATATTTTTGATGGCTTCACTGCTTATTTCAGATTTTGACAATCATGATCAAATTTTTAATAAGTAATGTCATTGGAGATAGTGTATGCAAATGAGTAGATCTGAAGTAAATTGAATCCTTATGATCACAAAGTTTAGGACTCTTAGAAAACTAATCAGATTTGGGGCTTTTAGAAAAACTTAGCATAGAAAGGAATTCTGAAAAAACAAATGATTTAGGTAACTCGATTTATTTGATATCCTAAATGATGAACTTACATAAATCAAAATAACGCAAAATCTCAAACACGGTCAGTTACTTTAGAAGAAAAACACGGACAAACATCATCAATCACAATTTGAGAGGATCGAGAAGAACATACCTGGTAGTTGGTGCATGAGACTGAGATTTGGGGCAATCAAATACATTAAATTAGGTTCCACAACAGAATAATCCATAAGAAAAATAATAATCTATTTGAGATTCAAAAAGGTATAACCTCTTCAACAGCTTTCTCCCTTAATCGTTCAGAGATAGATAGATTCAAAAAAGCACATGAGCTCTGCAAACAAAAAAAATCAAAATGTTAATCAGCAACAACATACAAATTAAGACAAAGGAAATTAGGGCTTTCTTATAACTAATAAAAACACACAATCAGAGCTCCAATCCGAACATATATCAACATAATCCATAACATAAGAAGCAATTGCAATAAAATACTAACTGATGATTCAGATTCAAAGACCGATGAAGCGATTTGGCGTTTGAATATCCGATTGAACATAAACTGTACATATGCGATAATAATGGAAAGGTATTAAAGGTTTTGGAGAAGATTTTCAACTGATTGATGATTGATTGCAGTTTTCATATGAATAGCATATGAGCGGTTTCATATTGAATGACGGAGAATGCCTAAAATCCATTTGCCGCTCATGAAACTGAATGAGAAAGGAGAGAAAACATTTTGCCGCCTAAAATCCCAATTCTCTGGCCAAAGAGAATAGCCAGATCATGGTCAAATAGTCAACCATTATTTTGCTTTAGTATAAGAGATAGATTATTATTATATAACTATATACACTTATTGTAATATTTTATGAAGGAAACAAGCCTAAAAGCAAAGAAAAGTGCAGAACAGAACACTGACCCTTCGCATGTAGGACGTTGTGGATTTTCTGGATTCGAGCCCCATGTTGAAAGTAGATGGAATCAGCTTGTTTCAAGTTATCCAATTTTAGATCTTATTCAAGATGACCGTTCTAAAATGTATACCGTTAGTAGAGCGCCTTTCAATCCAGTTACAAAGTTATATGAACTTAGTGAACACTTTGTATCAGAAGGAGAATTGAAAAGAACACTTAAAAAATTGGTAAGCATCTACATATTTGTTCTATCTATTTATATCATGGTTGTAAAACAAGGTTTCCAAGGCCGAGTACTCTCCGGGTAGTCGCTACAAGGTAGGCTGCCGAGCCGACTTTCTTCGACTCCGCCTAATTACTCGGAGTTGGTCAAACGTGGTCAACCTTGGCCAGAATTGGATCTAGTAGGTCAACTCGGGCCTAGTTTGATTTAAATAATAATAAAACATAATTTCTATGCCTATCATATTAAGGAGTAAATATCATTTTCACATATTTTATTATAAATATTAGTAAATTTATGTTACTTTACATATATTTAATCTCCAACAAGTAATTTCTTTATAATTTAACATGTCCGAGTACTCCCCGAATACTCTCCGCCTAGACCGAGTACTCTCAACTCCCTGGTCGACCGACTATGGAGCGTCTAGCGACTTTTGCAACCATGATTTATATTAATCATTTTTTAACTGTGTCATATTTTTAATAGTATTTAATAGAAAAAAAATTGAAGGATGCTGGTTCTTATTCTACAAAGGATGTTGTTACGGAGGTAATTGGGAAGGGACACCAACATGGGGGGTGTACACGATTATATTCAGGCGTGATTGGTCCTACGAAATGCTTGTTTTCCGAATTAAAAACAAAGAAAAAGAAGAGCGAGGCTGTGGAAACAACAGTTGGGGCGAGCCCTGGTATTTGTGGCTCAAGTCATGCGTTCGATAGTTCGTACACAGAAATCTTGGTAATATTATTGTTAAAGTTTGTTTTTTTAATTTTAATATATTTACTAAAAGCTATTGTTTGCAGTCTATTAAAAATGTGAACTTTTGGATCCTTACGACCAAGGCGCTCCTACGGTTATAGGTATGGGCCGTGTTCATCCTAGTCCTGAGAGGATTATTCATAACGACCCAATGATAGACGGTTTCGTTAAAGTTCAAATAGATAGAGTTGTTGAAGGTTGCGAAGGGATCCGTCTTTTGCCTCAGTCATGTATTCCCGACGCCGTAGAATTTTTGGAAGACGCAAAAGGAAGTTTTATTCAGTGGTCCGCAAAATCAATAAAGGTATATTATTATATATATAAAATGCTAACAAGCTTTTGCGCCAGTGAAGATTTTGGATTTATGTTTTTGCCACACAACTGTTTTAATTTTTCCTTTTTGGTGTTGGACACCTATGTAAAGAAAGCGAATGGGCTGAGATAGAGAAAGAGACCTGGAAATTTGCTACACTAAATTTTGTTCTTTTCTTTTTATTTTATGTTTCTCTTATTTTATTAGTTTTTGTCTTCACAACATACAGATTTTAAACAAAGGTGTTTCTTAAATCGTAGAACCGTCCCACCATTCTATGAGTACACTTTATAGGCCACAGGTAGCTTTTAATATATATAATTATTTTAATAACTACTTGATATATAAAAGTATCTGTTTTGGCAATGTAGTTTGATGCAACATCTGCTCACCAACAACAAACGATCCCAAATGAAAGAAACGAGTATCAAATTTACTCGAATGCATTACAAGACGAGGAGGCTTTTAATCAGCTGGTAATCACATTATTTATATATGTGTATATTTATTTGTGTACTAATATCGTTATTGGTTAATGCAGTTCGCTGATAAGCAGTTTTCTCAGAATACAACAGAGCATGTTTCTTTTTCTAAACCTGATGAGACCGTTCGTGCTTGTAAACCTACTGAGCCTGTTGTTGCGTCTAACCCTTTAAAAGAAAAAAAAACAAAAGTATTAAATCTTTTAGAAAAGGCGAGGGCAAGGCCTCAAAGCATATATGAATTAGCGCAACAACTGGCGATTCAATCTGATAAAGCCTTGTCTATAGTTTTTACTTCGCCGACAGGGATGTATGAGGAACGTATTGAAGAGACAGTTGAATTTGAGGCAGTTATACAGTTATGTGTCAACGACTGGATAAATGCTTGCTCTGTGCATTGGTTTACAATGTATGTTTGACTAGTTTTTGTATAAATATTTTATGCTATTAGTTTTTACAATAAAACTGAATGTTACTAACCTTATCATGTTTTTTTTGCTACTTATATTTTAGGTATTTATATGCAACTGGGGACCAGAGGGTTTAAATAATACCGCATATTTTCATCCCCGTAATATTGAGGGTGGTCTTATCTCAGACGATGTTGAATTTGTGATCGACCACATCAGAAATGTCATCTCTTTCCATAAGGACAAACAATGGTTTATGGCACCACATATAGCCGGGTATTAGTTTTAGTTATGTTATAATATTGTTTTCATTTTTATTTATTAAGTGTTGTTTAAATCAGATCATTTTCCTACGCATGCAGCAAACATTGGGTATTGGTTGTACTTCAACATCATCCTATATATAATACTTGGATGGGTTACCTCTTTGATTCAAAAAAAAGTTTAAAGGAGCCTCCAGATTACGGGATTACACATATATTTGAAAAGGCCATAAAACAGAAAATAACTTGGGATAAGGTTGATGTAAGTTATCTTTCATTCAAGATATTTATTAATATATTTTAATTAATTACTTGTTAATTCAATTTATTATTTAGTGTCGTCTACAACCTAACGGATGGGAGTGCGGTTATTGTGTCATGATGGCCATATATGATTTTGTGATTTGCAACAGAGAACACATGGTAAGTATATTTATACACTCAAACTTATATATGTTTAACTACAATGTATATTAAACTGTAATCTAACTTTTATCTATCTTTATGTTTTAGCTGGTAAATAAAACTAGAATGGTTCGTCAAAATTAACGAATTTGTAGAGCGTACTTTAAAGGTGTTCATATCATCTTTTCGTCATGGCGAGGAGGATGAACGAAGGTAAGTATATTAGAATGCTACTCTTTTTTAAGTACCTTTTTCTTCATTTTTTTTATAACTATTGGTTTAGAACACTTGAGTGAGCCCCGGAATAGTCTTTTTATTCTATATATGGAGAGTCAATTACACAGATGGTTAATATACTTTGACCTGTTCATTCGTTTTGACCACAAGGCCTAGGTGCGCCTAAAAGCATTTGACAAAATAGATATCTTATATATTAGGGGTTCCTACGAGTACTAAAGGGATTTGTGTTGATGTTGACTCTAGTTGGTATGACTTATGTTATATTTTCGGATTTGCTATGTCCTCATGATTCCAACCATGGGATCCTGGTTTATCTTACTCTTTAATGGTTGCTAATAGCCAATTTTCTGCGTTTTGATCAGTGTCAAAGGAATTCTAGCTAGCCGGTGGTCGAGGGGGCTTGTGGTTATCTTGGATGATAAAAGGATGTTGAAGTACCTCTAAGGAGGTTTTTAGATGCTAGTTTCTGTTTTTGTTAAACTGAATATGCTTGGATGTTTTTTTTACTATGTTTAAATGATTACTTTAGACAATGGGTCAAAATGGATGATTCGGCTATTTTAATTATATGGTTCATTTTGTTATGTTGTTTTATTTGTTTTATGTGTTTATAGGCTATTCTAATTAAAATGAAATTGAATCTAATCAAGTATTTGTGAATTAAACTAATGGTAAAATAAAATAAAGTGGTGAATTAACTTAATGATAAACTAGAAAAATATTAAATCGTTGAATTAAATTGACGGTAAATAAAGTAAATCCGTCTTATTTAACTATTGAACCGTCTTATTTGCGAAACCAAATCAACCATCTTATTTGCCCAATACCGTGGTATTTGCCCAATATTTGCATAAAAAGACGAAACCAAATCAAGTGCTTTTAAGACGGTTATATGGACTGTAGTTTTTGGTATCAATTAATAAGAGACGGTCATTTATCAAAAACTACGTTATTTTTAAAGACGGTTTGTTAAACGACTTATTTGATTAAAAAACCGTCCTATTAGCTGCCCTTTTTTGTACTAGTGCTTATATATAGGAGAAAAATCTGTTAGGAACCACCCTTTATTGCGAGAAACAATGTAAACACAAGTTTTTTAGATTTTTGGAGAATTTAGCTTTATGGTTTAGTTTTTAGCATTTAGCTTGGGTGTGGGGTTTAGGTTTTTTTTTTTTTTTTTTTTTTTTTTTTTTTTTTTGGGGGGGGGGGGGGGGGTTGGGTTTTTTTTAGGTTTTTTGTGGGGTTCAGCTTTATAGTTTAGTTTTTAACATTTAGCTTGGGGGGAGGGTGTAAGGGTTTTTTTTTTTTTTTTTCTTTGGGGGGGGTGGGGAATTAGGTTTTGGGTGGTGTAGTGGGTTTATTTTGTTGCATTCACATTGGTTCTAGTGATTTTCGCAATAAAGGTGGTTCTCGCATAAACCCTACATATATATATATATATATAGAGAGAGAGAGAGAGAGAGAGAGAAAGAGAGAGAGTAAAAAGAATATGAGAATAAGATTTTGAAGGTGTGAGAGTAAAATGACCCTTCTGGGAAATTGTTGAAAAGCGTTTCATTGAGAGAAACAGTTGTCAAGGCTTTGAGAATGAACAGGGAAAAGCAATTATTTTCAAATTAACTCGACATCGCTTTTATAGATCACTAAGACTATGCGTAACGGGCATTATATGGGCGTGAAATGGTTTGACAACACCTCAACACCGTTCATTTGGGCATTATAGGGGCATGAAAAGGGAGGGGCATTTATAGAATAATACTCAAAGAAGAGAAAAATAATAAAAAATAATGAATAAAATGGACATTAGCCGTTAAAAAAAATGCCCTTTAAAGAGTATTAACAATTATGCATGGTCTAATAACGTGTTCATAGAATAGCATAGAGGTAGATGAGTGAGATTTAACTTTGAGTGTACAGAATTGTATAAACAACTAATTATATATAATAAATGGCAAAGTGGGGTTGTCTCACAAAAAGTTACTATACTTGATTTACAAGTTCTTTTATGCATATGTATAAGTAGGATGAGCATACTTTGATATTTTTTTTGGGACATGTTTGTTGTTTCATCAGCGCTCAATTATTCAACAAAGGATTATATGAAATATTTTTTTTATATATTGTTAACTAGAGTTACTGTGACAATCCGAACTTCCGAGGTTAGTTGTAATCTCGATTCCGCGCTATTTTCTTTCATGAACTTTGCCTTGTTAACCGGGTAACCTAGTTCGGCCCATACGAATCAAATTACATACATTGTTTGGGCTTATCAGCCCATGTTTATGTTTAATTTAATGGATCGGCCCATGAGTATGTTGAATTAATGGGACAGCCCACTTAAATTATATGTATGGCCGATTAAATATATGTATGGCCGATTAACATGCTTGTTAATCCCTTAGCAGGCCCAACACTTTAACTATAACAAACCCATATGTAATTAGTAACCGCCCATATGCAATACGTGTTATAATCTAACTAAAATTCCGATTGAGCTTATAACTATAACAAACCCTACCCCCCTCACCTCTAATCCCCTGCTCGTACGAACTATAGCAGCCCCTCTCTCGTGAGATATCATTCGGTTACCAAAGATCTTGGTAAGTAAATCCATACTATGCTCATCATTATTTGATTATTTCTTATGTGCTGATGTTTAGCAAAAGTATTAGTATAATAAGACTCGAAAGTCACAGGATCTTGATATGCTTGTAACGTGCAATTAATGATGTATGTAATGTTATAATCTTTGGCTATTAATGGATGAATAGATGGCTAAGCAATGATGAAATCAATACTTAAAAGTAGTTGTTTGGTCAAATAGGGATAAAGCATGTGGTCGGTCATGTGATCACCGAATATACATCCAATTAATGTTAGTGGCGGCTTGTTATAAACTATGATAGGAATCATGATAGATACTATGGTCAAACTGCATTAAACATGGTCGGTAGTCGTCATATACTAATTTCTATGTGATTTATTTAAGGATGGGTTGTCACCTCATAATTGGACCGAACTATGGTCCAATGGTGGGCGGCGGCTACTAATAAGTGATGGCTGCTTATTCGATGATAACTTGCTAGACAACCATGTGTTATTATTATTTTGAAGTGAGTCATGTGAGTGCATTAAATACTGTCGGTGGTCAAACATGTATCAAAATTTGATATGTCGGCCACACTTAATTTACATATGTTGATGATGTGGTCCATGATGTTGATGCCCCTAAGTCACGAGATGTTTGATGATGACAGTATAATATGTCATGTATATATTCGGTCACATGATGATTTGATAGAACTTTGATGTGTGTGTGCCGTTTTGGAAAGTTTAGATAGGGACCTACATAATTGGCGGCTACTATGATATTATGCTTATGACTTTTGATGAGTGGGGTGGGGAGGCCACAAGTGTTATCACTTATAGGGCCGAGCAAGGGTCCAATAAAGGGGCGACTAGGTGTATGTTCTTATTTGGTAGTGGGCCGACTTGTTAATGGGTTGATGATTAAAATGAATATCCGTAATTAACTGGGCCGCACATAATGATGAACTGATATAGTCTTGACTTAGTGGGCTGTAGAACGTTGTTAGGTATGGTGAACACTGGATGTAGACTTATTTGAAAACTGAACGCTTGATATGTATTATACTATGATCGTAGCTAGACACAATCTGTAACAACACGTGAGTCGATTTTTATGAAACTGGTACCATTGGTGACTACTGTTAGGAACATGAACGTGTGATGTAAATACGTATGAAATCTAAACACTTACTATGTACTACGTGACTTACTGTGTACAAATGTGTAACTTGTCGATTTGTGACTGATGTGGATTGGTAACCACGATAGGGTTTGGTTGACCAACTGGGAACGGGTAACGTAACGTAACATACCGAGCAAACCCAAGGTGAGTTCATTGCACTTTTCTCAAGCATGCGTCCCGGTGGTTTGGGACAACTGGTAAATATTTGGAAGGGAAAACATTGGGTAAATAACTTAATCGGTTTTGGTTATTGCCTGGAGGGCAAGTGGGGTGATTAGTTGATAGCGCTATTAGGTGGGAAACCTCACACCGGGCCGTAAGGACGGGCGTGAACTAATTATCTGGGTATGGCTATGGTTGTTAGAGGCACACTCCTCGGATACATATGGGCACTCTCCCTAGGGTATCTAACGAAGGCAACATAGCAAACGGTCGTTAAGGGGTACCCACTCCCCGGATACTTATGGGCACACTCCCTAGGGTATCTAACATGAGAAACATCAAAACATCGAAACATCAAACATCTTAACAACAAACAACATATCATTTTGTAAACTGTTTTACTCACAGGACTGGTAACGCAACTTGGTAAACAAACACAAACCTTGAACTCACCAGCGTAGTCTGACACACTTGTTTACATGCTTGTAGGTGATTACTGAAGGAACTTGGGAGCTTGCTGTCTGATGCTGCTGGGGTGGTTGTGGTCATAGTAAACCGTTATCTTAATTTGCTTTTAATACATTATACATTGATACTTTTATGCTTCCGCTCAGTACTTGGTTTTGATTAAACTTTTCAGACGTTACATTAATTTCAATTGGGTATTTTATTATATTGTAACTTGTGTTTGATATGATTGGTGGCTCTTTGTTGAATCGTTACACCTCCATCAGGGACACGCCCTAGGTGGTAATTTGGGGGTGTGACAGTTTGGTATCAGAGCCACTGGTTATAGAGAACTTGGTTTTAAAAACGTTTTCATAAAACCAGACTATAACCGAATTGATCCAAACGATGACCATGACACTCAGCTTCAGACTGCAAGGTTCGTTCCTCCTTAGCTTATGCTTATATGTCTAGTAAACGTAACTATATATATAGCATGTACAATACGACAGGGTGGACATCATGACACATTGATAAGTGTAACATAACATTTATATCTAGTAAATTCTCATCTTATTGGTATTGCTTAATTTGTGTTGATTGGAGTGGGAGAAACTTCGAACAGAAGTTAAGAAGCATTGAGAGGAGCATGCAAACCGCCTTATTATCATGGGTGCACACATAATAATAAGGCGTGGTGCATGCAAATCCCAATGAGGCTTAACGAGTGTAAGAGGGGTTCTTCCCTGTTTGTGTACGAACATAGTAGTTAATCGCCCTTAACGTGATAAACCTGAATACTTTTCTCGTTCTCGACTCCTAAATTCGTTTCCTTCCCCTAATATAGAACCATGAGTGGACGAGGACACGGTCGTGGTAGCATCAACATGACTCAGGCTGAGTTAACCAACCTGATAAACACACGTGTGGCTGAGGCTCTGGCAGCCTACCAAGCTGGTATGAATTGTACCAAATACTTTTAAATCCTGTATTGTGAACCCAACTCTTACCCTTGTGTCATATCTCCTTTCATTCAGCGCACCCAAACAACCAGCCTGCTTGTACGTTCAAAATGTTTATGGATTGCAAGCCACAGACCTTCAGCGGGACGGAAGGGGCTGTGGGACTTATAAGGTGGTTCGAGAAAGCTGAGTCCGTGTTTGCTATGTGCAACTGTCCTGTGGGGGATCGCGTGAAGTATGCAACAGGCACGCTGGAGGATGGTGCCTTAACCTGGTGGAATGCCCAGGTTCAGCTGCTGGGTATTGAGACAGCAAACGCTACTACGTGGGATGATTTTAAGGAACTGATGAGAGAGGAGTACTGTCCTCGAGATGAAATAGCGAAGTTAGAAAATGAGTACTATCATCTGAAAATGGTGGGGTCTGAAATTGAGGCGTATGTGAAGCGGTCGTATGAGTTAGCTGATTTGTGTCCGAACTTGTCCCGACCCATGCCCCGAAGAATCGAATTGTTTATTAATGGGTTACCTCCACGGGTGAAGGGTTTAGTTACCGCAGCGAATCTCAATAACCTAACCCAGATCGTTAGATTGGCACATAAAATCGTTGACCAGGAGGTGGAGAGCGACTCCTTGCCACCACGTATTTCTAAAGCTACTACTGCCGCCACCGCCGCCACTATTCCTGCCGCTGATAGTAAACGCAAGTGGGGTGATATGGACAAAGCGTCCAACTCGGTTCAGCCCCAAAAGAAGACCGACACTGGCAGTACTCGCAGCTTTAGCCAGTCATCCTCAGTGAATCAAAGTCAGAGGTCTTATGCAGGAAAGAAGCCTCAGTGTGGCAAGTGCGGCTATCATCACTTCGGGCAGTGTGGACGAACATGTAACAGGTGTGGTAAAGCGGGCCACGAAGCCAAAGATTGTAGAGCCCCACAGCCCGGACATCAGCAACAACAGAACCAGCAGCAGCAGCAGCAAGAGCAAGGCAACAGGGGATGCTTTCAGTGTGGTGCGGAAGACCATTTCAAAAGAGACTGCCCCCAGCTGAATCAGAATCAGAACAACAACAACCAAGGAAATGGGAACAACAATGGGGGTAACAACGACGACAATGGTGCTAGGGGACGTGTCTTCGTGATCGGTCAGGGTGAGTTTCTACTTGACGACTTTTAGGTTACTGTTTTAATTTATTCGAGTGCCGATACTAGTTTCGAGCCTTTAAAAGTAAGTCAAATGCTTAATCGTACCCCAACACTTTTGAACACCAAGCACATAGTAGAACTAGCAAGCGGTAAAAGTCGAGAGGCCACACACATAGTTTAGGGTTGCAATCTTGTTCTTGCTAATCAGACCTTTTCTATCGACATCATTCTTATCGTTCTGCGGAATTTCGGGACGAAATTCCAAACCAACAGAGGGATGATGTGACACCCCAGGAAACCACACAACAAAACTAGCTTCCTCAGTGACTGTTTGCTAAATTTCGGGGCGAGATTCCTCTTTAAGTTGGGAATGATGCCACAACTGAGCAAAACCCGCAACAATCCTGATTTCTCACTTCGTTTCTCTCACACTTTACGCTTGCCAATTTCGGGACGAAATTTCCTTCAAGTTGGGGATGATGTGACAATCCGAACTTCCGAGGTTAGTTGTAATCTCGATTCCGCGCTATTTTCTTTCATGAACTTTGCCTTGTTAACCGGGTAACCTAGTTCGGCCCATACGAATCAAATTACATACATTGTTTGGGCTTATCAGCCCATGTTTATGTTTAATTTAATGGATCGGCCCATGAGTATGTTGAATTAATGGGACAGCCCACTTAAATTATATGTATGGCCGATTAAATATATGTATGGCCGATTAACATGCGTGTTAATCCCTTAGCAGGCCCAACACTTTAACTATAACAAACCCATATGTAATTAGTAACCGCCCATATGCAATACGTGTTATAATCTAACTAAAATTCCGATTGAGCTTATAACTATAACAAACCCTACCCCCCTCACCTCTAATCCCCTGCTCGTACGAACTATAGCAGCCCCTCTCTCGTGAGATATCATTCGGTTACCAAAGATCTTGGTAAGTAAATCCATACTATGCTCATCATTATTTGATTATTTCTTATGTGCTGATGTTTAGCAAAAGTATTAGTATAATAAGACTCGAAAGTCACAGGATCTTGATATGCTTGTAACGTGCAATTAATGATGTATGTAATGTTATAATCTTTGGCTATTAATGGATGAATAGATGGCTAAGCAATGATGAAATCAATACTTAAAAGTAGTTGTTTGGTCAAATAGGGATAAAGCATGTGGTCGGTCATGTGATCACCGAATATACATCCAATTAATGTTAGTGGCGGCTTGTTATAAACTATGATAGGAATCATGATAGATACTATGGTCAAACTGCATTAAACATGGTCGGTAGTCGTCATATACTAATTTCTATGTGATTTATTTAAGGATGGGTTGTCACCTCATAATTGGACCGAACTATGGTCCAATGGTGGGCGGCGGCTACTAATAAGTGATGGCTGCTTATTCGATGATAACTTGCTAGACAACCATGTGTTATTATTATTTTGAAGTGAGTCATGTGAGTGCATTAAATACTGTCGGTGGTCAAACATGTATCAAAATTTGATATGTCGGCCACACTTAATTTACATATGTTGATGATGTGGTCCATGATGTTGATGCCCCTAAGTCACGAGATGTTTGATGATGACAGTATAATATGTCATGTATATATTCGGTCACATGATGATTTGATAGAACTTTGATGTGTGTGTGCCGTTTTGGAAAGTTTAGATAGGGACCTACATAATTGGCGGCTACTATGATATTATGCTTATGACTTTTGATGAGTGGGGTGGGGAGGCCACAAGTGTTATCACTTATAGGGCCGAGCAAGGGTCCAATAAAGGGGCGACTAGGTGTATGTTCTTATTTGGTAGTGGGCCGACTTGTTAATGGGTTGATGATTAAAATGAATATCCGTAATTAACTGGGCCGCACATAATGATGAACTGATATAGTCTTGACTTAGTGGGCTGTAGAACGTTGTTAGGTATGGTGAACACTGGATGTAGACTTATTTGAAAACTGAACGCTTGATATGTATTATACTATGATCGTAGCTAGACACAATCTGTAACAACACGTGAGTCGATTTTTATGAAACTGGTACCATTGGTGACTACTGTTAGGAACATGAACGTGTGATGTAAATACGTATGAAATCTAAACACTTACTATGTACTACGTGACTTACTGTGTACAAATGTGTAACTTGTCGATTTGTGACTGATGTGGATTGGTAACCACGATAGGGTTTGGTTGACCAACTGGGAACGGGTAACGTAACGTAACATACCGAGCAAACCCAAGGTGAGTTCATTGCACTTTTCTCAAGCATGCGTCCCGGTGGTTTGGGACAACTGGTAAATATTTGGAAGGGAAAACATTGGGTAAATAACTTAATCGGTTTTGGTTATTGCCTGGAGGGCAAGTGGGGTGATTAGTTGATAGCGCTATTAGGTGGGAAACCTCACACCGGGCCGTAAGGACGGGCGTGAACTAATTATCTGGGTATGGCTATGGTTGTTAGAGGCACACTCCTCGGATACATATGGGCACTCTCCCTAGGGTATCTAACGAAGGCAACATAGCAAACGGTCGTTAAGGGGTACCCACTCCCCGGATACTTATGGGCACACTCCCTAGGGTATCTAACATGAGAAACATCAAAACATCGAAACATCAAACATCTTAACAACAAACAACATATCATTTTGTAAACTGTTTTACTCACAGGACTGGTAACGCAACTTGGTAAACAAACACAAACCTTGAACTCACCAGCGTAGTCTGACACACTTGTTTACATGCTTGTAGGTGATTACTGAAGGAACTTGGGAGCTTGCTGTCTGATGCTGCTGGGGTGGTTGTGGTCATAGTAAACCGTTATCTTAATTTGCTTTTAATACATTATACATTGATACTTTTATGCTTCCGCTCAGTACTTGGTTTTGATTAAACTTTTCAGACGTTACATTAATTTCAATTGGGTATTTTATTATATTGTAACTTGTGTTTGATATGATTGGTGGCTCTTTGTTGAATCGTTACACCTCCATCAGGGACACGCCCTAGGTGGTAATTTGGGGGTGTGACAGTTACCACCCGCCACAATGCGACGGGGATTCGTTAGTTATATATATCATGTTAGATGAGAGGCAAATGGTTCTCACATGACCACGAGCGAGTGCGTAAAACCGAGAAAAAAAATAACTAAGTCGATATCTGACTCGCGCATTGCGACAGACCTATCAAATAGGGAAAATAGACGCACTGCGACGGGCTTGTCAAACGTGAAAAGAATAGATGAAAAAAAGGTGAACCCCACACGCACGTTACGGCGTGTTAACTCGGAAGTTTAGAATGACACGTTAAATGGAGAACTTGTGAAAGATGAAAAGTATAAGGACCAAAGTTGAAAGTAAAAAAGTGTTGAGATTAATTGCAAAAGATGAAAAGCTTTGGGTTAAAAATAAAAAAAATTAAAATGGTTAAATTGAAAAAGATGAAAAATTTTGAACTAGAAATGGAAAATCAAATTAATCAAAGGGATTAAATTACCAAAGATTGAAACTTTAGACTTAAATTGCCAAACATTGAAACTTTAGAGTTAAAAAAGAAATCAATTTGACAATTTCAGATGTAGACTTAAATTGTCAAAGATTGAAACTTTAGAGTTGAAAAGAAAATCAATTTCAGATTATGAAAACAAGAGAGATAAATAGATTTATGGTAGCAACGCAACTTGTTGCTCGTCTATCTACCATTAGTTTGTAATTGTATTGAGTTTGTTTATAATAATAACAAAAATATTTGTGGTATTAAAAAAAATATATTATTATTATTATTTAACAGTAGAGATAAATAAAAAATAAAGGTGAGAAATTACACGTGTCCAAAAAGGATTTTTGTTTATTAGTATAAGAAGATTAATGTTTTTACTGTTTAATGAATTTTATAATGTTTTTATATTAGTTTTGTATAGCTTGATTGTTTTATTATCTACGTTAATTTAATAAACTATTTTATTATATTTCGGGTATAAATTTTATGTCACTTCTTCTTTTAATAAGCTTTCGTTTTTTACGCTTATTTTTACAATGATGTAATTCTTTTGGTTGGATACTTAGATTCAAGTTGTCATAGCTTTACGTTTCGTTTTATGTACATGACTACATATGTAGGTGTCAACAATACCACACACGTTCACCCCGCTGCAAAACGCGGGTTAAGACATTACTTATCATATAATTTGTAAATAGCGGATAACATCTTCTCTTGGCTAAAATGTTGGGCCGATGGATACCCACACTAAAGGACCTATTCCCAAATCTATGACTTTGCAAAATATAAGTTATTTACATATTATATGTTTAGTAAAACCCATATGGGCTAGAGTGTGGCGAACAGTAGTGTTCCCACCAATGGGGCTCCATGTTGGGCTCCACCAAAGGAAATTGAGCAGCCTAATGTCCACATTTGTGTGTTATTTTGAGCCCAAACTACATGTAATTTACTTTGCTAAATTACAAGGTCTTTTATTTTGAGCAAAAACCACAATTTTATTTACCGAAAGTAAATCAACGAAATACATTGATATGCATCACTTGGATTGAGATAAAAAGAATGGTGATTAAAGAAGAGAGAAAAATTATAGAGAAAAATTAAAAGACCAATTTTCATAATTAAATCATAATCTGACCAATTTTCATAATTAATTCATAATCTTCAAAGAAACACATATGACTGATTTTATAATGCATGCCCATTACTCTAAAACTACCCACTAATGCTCACTATTAAACTAATAACACAATAAATACTAATAAAACGGAACTACTGATGCATGTTATGCCTCCCATGATCACCATCATGCGCATGAGGGTGCTAGGCACGTATCATTCCTGGAGCCGTTGAAAATGTCCTTGTCCTCAAGGACATAACTAATTCACCATGATGGTTGACATTCAATTTATACGGCGACATTCAGAGAAATTGTAACGAAATGCCACGGTGGGCGCCACCCGCTTTTCCTTGTGACACCTTTTGCTTTAGCTTTATGATTCATTACCAAAGGAACATGAGTTATCTTTTCTAAAAAGAATCATTACACTCATAAATAATTGATGTAACTTTCGAAGGCTAATAAAAAAAAAGTTAAAAGTGTTGTATAAAGAAGTCGAGTCGTCTCCACAGGGAATTATTGATCAATTAAGTTCTCTAACATATTACTGAAGCAAAATCGATTGGTTGTTTGTTTGGTTGCAAGAAAACAAACAAACTTAAATGAGAAAAGGTTATCAGATGTAAAAAAGCAACATCCACCCGGGATTTAGATTATAGGTGTTACACAAAACTTAGTTTAATTACTTAAAACACCACATAAACATGGTCTTGGAATTACTAGATTAGAATAACGACTAAGGACAATTATTAATAATAACCGTACAACCTAATTGCTCGTTCACAAATTCCAATAACCCACCTAATTATTGGCCCGCTAACGATGCAAAAAATCACAAATACGTTTGACAAAAGACAAATCTATCTATACTATCTATAAAAAGGAGAAATCTGAGTGACATAAGAAAAGCTGATGTGTCAGCTGGAGAGGCTGTCCAACAAGGCTTTTCTTATGTCATTACTGCATCATAAACTGGAATATATAAATCACTTTAAAATACATTTAATTTAATTTCAAAGCACTGCCTTATGTATTCAAATGTTAAAGGTCTGGCCCACATTCCAAAGGGCAAAGCACTGCCCATCTACAAGAAAGTATAACTTAGCAGATGGTTCCTTTGGCAAACGTATACCTTAGCAGATGTTTTGAAATTGCGGGTAATTTCAAATTCAAAATGTATCGGGATATGTAATTTGCAATTAATGCATGTCACTCACTTCTGTCAATCATCTTCTTATATAAACTGATTTATATTCTCATTTCACTCTTCATATTTACATTCTCGTGTTCTCTTCTTTTGTATTTTCAAACCACATTTCTAATGTATCTCTTCCTCAAATCCCTTCTTCTCAATACTCGACAATTTTTCATAAAGGATAAGAGAAAACGGAAGCTCTCTCTGACCTACTTTCAGAACAAATTTTGGGGATATGTGGTTTGCCTTGATGATGGTAATGTTATATATATGATTATGTTTATTTTGGTTTTTGATTTTTACTAAAGTTTTTTTTTAATCTGAGTTATGACTAAATGATGATTGTGAATGATGTGAGCAGATGATGATGATGATTGTTCTACGGTTGTTTCCAGCATCATTGTTCCAACATCGTTTAAAGTGTGTTTTTTTTGCTACCCTAATTTTGATATTTTTAATTTTGAATTTTGAAGTGATATACTCTAATTCTCGCATTATATTTCAGTCTAATCACAGTTGTTTGAAATTCATACAATCATATGCGGGTTATTTTAGGTTTGTATTAAAAGAAGCATAAAGTTAAATTAAACACAAAGAAAGATTATTATATGTACATTTAAAATAATTTTTGCTTATGACTAAATGATGATTATATATGACTTGGGCAGATGATGATGATGATGTAGAACCCACAGTAGTTTCTACTAAACGCAAGAAAGGATCTGCTACTGCTGTAAGATAAGATTTTATTTTACTAGAGATTTGTTCTTTCCTGCCTTTTTTGTATTAAAATAAGCATAAAGTTTGGTTTAAAGTAGCTCTTTATGAAGCAAGTTAAGGATTAAGTATATGAGGATAGGGCTACTCTTCAACAGCTGAATAAGTGTTTTCATGTACTGCATCTTGGTCTGTTCATGAGAGACCAGGTTTCCAGAAACCTAATGGTGATGCATTCAGTACTTCCGTGGAGTTCATGGCGATTGTCAAAGATATACAATGAGAAGTTCGGTACTCGATGGAGTTTAAGCTAAAAGCACTAAATTTTTGCTGTTAGATTCGTAAATTTCTTGGTGTTGTTAGATTTTAAAGTTTCATTGTTCAGTACTAGATGTAATTGTTGATCTTTTAATCCTCATAATTAAATTTTAATCCTATTAATGTTTGTGGAGCATTTTATTTTTACTAATTTTAAGGTGAATAAGTATTATTATGTAATTTTTAATATCATCTGATTATTGCAGATCGGTACTTTTGATGTAGAAGTGAAATTGTCTCTGAGTTTAATTAGATTATGTTGATGTTGTATCAATTTCTGTTAGTGTATAGATCTGTCAAAGTTAAAGTTTGCCAAAAGAGAACATCTGCTCTAAATCATCATCTGCTGATCTAACGGCTGTGTGACTTGCTACTGTTGCCAACATCTGTTGTTGCCTAATAGAGCTTTTCAAAGAATTTCCTCCTCTCAATTGTAAATACTGATGCATCTGTTACTTTAACTCCCTGTCAAAGGTAAAGTCTGCCCAAAGAGAACATTTGTTTAGTGATGATCTTCTGCTAATCTAACGGATGTCTGACTTGCTACTGTTGGTAATATCTGTTGTTGGCTAACAGATGTTCGCAATATCTTTGTCTGCTGGAGTTGCAGAAACATTTGTTTATTATGTAGAGTATTGCTGGTCTTTAAATGAATAGATTTTTTATCTGAGTTATGACTAAATGATGATTGCAAATGAAGCAATTTTTTATCTGAGATTTTTTATCTGAGTTAAAATACATTTAATTTCAAACCACTGCTCTATATTCAAATGTCAAAGATCTGGCCCACATTCAAGAGGGCAAACCACTGCCCATCGCCAAGAAAGTATAACTTAGCAGATGTTTCCTTTGGCAAACATATACCTTAGCAGTGGTTTTGAAATTGCGGGTAATTTCAAATTCAAAATGCCTGGGGATATGTACTTTGAAATTAATGCACGTCACTCACTCAGTTCTATCTTATGGTAAATGAAGAGGTTAATTGTAATTATAATAAGTGTTAAATTTTATATTTTTCCCATGGAAATGCATTAAAAGCCTAACGAGTGTCGCATCATATTCTTTCGTTTGACGATGTATTTAGTCATAACCGCCTTCATTGGGTATATAAAATACATTGGGCAGAGGTTTTCATCATTACCATTTTCATCCATCTACTCAATCATCTTCAAAAGGTTTTTGTATATCAATATCATTACACTTTCTTTTACTTTCAAAGACGCATTGGTTCACTGCAAAATGGAAAACATTGGGTTTCAAGTGATTGTTGACGAAATTTTCACAAGGCTCTCTACAGAAGATATTGGTCGTTTGAAATATCTTTCCAAGAATTTTTATAGGGAACTGTCAAGTCATGGATTTCAGATGATGCATGGTCTTCGAAGTAGAGATTCACTACAAAAGAAACTACTCTCCTTTAAAGACACGTCAATTGTCGTTGACGACGTAGTTGCTGGTAATTTGGATATTGTTAGAAGCAAAACCTTAAGTTTTCCTAACAATGTCCACCCTAGCTTCTTACGTATTCTATCGTCATTTAACGAATTATTGTTAGTTTGCAATGAAGAGATTTGCTGTGAGCTGATTCTTTGGAATCCAACTACCAGGCGCTATAAGGTTTTGTCTGATGACAACTTAAATTACAATCATGATCGAAACTCTAATACTGGTGGAATTTATTTTGATCAACTCAATGATCTGAAAGTGCTGAACATCAGATGTTACCGTAATGTAGCTACTGCTCGTGTTTACTCACGATGTCGTGAGTCATGGAGAACAATAAATTTTGGTAGCATAAATAATTATGGTTCAAGTGGTTATTCATGGTCTACAGGAGTTTATGCTGATAAAACCATATATTTCATGGTTTCAAATTATTGGTATCCACTAGGTGAGAGGAACATCGTTGCTTTTGATGTTTTTTCTGAGACTTTCAGAATGCTTCGTTTTCCAGAGAGTATTGCAGTCAATCCTTGCCAAGGGCATTTTTTTGACCATCGCAAAGAGGCTGCATTTGATTGTTATTGGAAAGTATGCTGAGCTAACTACTTATTTGCTCATATATGAAGAAGAGGCTGGATGAAGGTGTTTGCTTTCCATAATCCTCGTGTAGTTGATTATGTAGATAGGCGCCAAAGGACTGATATAATTGAAAACAACAAGTGGCTGATAACAAGCATCTGGGAGGATATGGTTGAAGTTGATCTGAGCAACGAACTTCTGAAATACCTCCAACATGTTGACAACTACAATGGTCCGAAAGGAGCTTATTTATCGAGACTACTGTTTCGCCCATTGATTAGGAATTAGTATGCTATATTTTATTGAATGTTGTTTGTTGTTTTGAACTTTGTTTATTATATAGTTGTTGATGCATTTATTGTCTATCGCCTTCGTCAATTCAAGTCGTAGTGAAAAGCCGGAAGAAATCAAGCGCATAATGTCATATTTAGTTAGAAATGGCAAGGTGGCAAACTTGTAATTAATGAGAACTTTCATTAAGTTGCCTTGACCTATAAATAGAGGGTTATGTCATGATTTTAGTAAGACTTTAGAAGAGATTTTTGGAAGAGTTAGAAGGAGAAGACTTTCTAGAGAGAGAAAGTGGTGTAATCGTGATTCTTGTACCGTACACGTCAAATCTAGCAATGGAATCACGTTAGTAGTACGTTATCGTGTGTTCGGTCACGCACGTTCACGGATTCCGCACGTGAAACGTTCGTTACGCAATCGAACGGCGTCAAAACCGGTCCTACAATTGGTATCAGAGCTAGGAGCTCGATTGCAAGATCAAACACATCATCTCGTACCAGATTTTAGCGATTTCAGAGCCAAATCAGATCCGATTTCATCGATTTCTTCATCTTCTACTCATTTCTTACATTTTTTACTGAAAAACGTCAAATTGAACAGGTTTTCATGTTCCGTTTCGTCTGATTTTTGGATATGTTGTGCGTATAGACCTGATCTACAACCCTACCAAGTTTCAGCTCGAAACTCCAAGTCGTTTAGGAGAAATCGCGTTTTTCGGGTCGAATTCGCGTCATACGATCAGATCAGACAGGTTCGCTCATTTGGTAATACAGGTTCGCTTATTCGAACAATTCAGGTCCGCTCGTATTAAAAGGTTTGGTTCGCTTTTTGATCAAAGTGAGGTTCGCTCATAGAGTAAGAAACTGGTTCGCTTATTTGACTTATTGGTCCGCTTATTTGACGTTTGGGTCCGCTCCAAATGTTTGATATTGGTTCGCCTTTTTGTCATCGTCTTCACATGTTTGTCTGATGATTACAGGTTGTTGTCGGTGTCTGCATGTGAAGTCGTTTGTTCACCGTCCCACTTTAATACCTTCGGCCCAATCAAAGTTTTGTTAAATGATAATTACACCGACCTAATCATTGGATAGATAAATTGTTTGGCTTTATTAAACCGACCCATGTGAAGCTCATAAATTGAAATCTGTGATCATTAAAGGTGTGGGCAGCTTTATCAGTGAAGTGAAGCAAAATTTGGATCATTTAATTACTTTGTTGCCGCCACTAACCCATGTGATAGTGATAGTTGTGCCGTCCATTAACTCAAATTTGAATCAATCACTTAATAAGCACCGCCCATTTAAGAAGATTACACCGCCCCACTTGCAAAAAGGCCCAATCAAAGCCTTGTGTTACACCGCCCATTTAATAAAAAATGGCCCAATGAGAGTTGAATAAGAATTTTGTTTGTTGGCTGTATGTGAATCTAGATAATCATGCGTTTTTGTGTCTGTTTACATGTGAAGACTGTTGAATCAATGTGCATGTCATCGGCTCATTAATTGATGTTATGTCAGAGATCACGTTAAAAGTAACATGTTTGTCAGTTCATTTTAATCAAAACAAAGGTCCTAACAAGTTGATTTCTTAAAGTTGGTTGGTAAGTGAAGTGTTTGAAGGCCCAATCACAGTTTGGGTTGTTTGAAGGTCTAATAATCAATTGAGTTAACCAGCATCGCCCAATCACGGTTAAGTCGGCCGATCGAACGACAAGTTGATTTTTCGTTTGACTCATTTGATTGAATAGCGTTTTTGTCCGATTGTTCAGCATACTATCTGTTCGATCAACTTTCCGTCCGATTTAGTTGATTGATATTTTTACTGATTGTTTATTTGTGTGTTTGCAGGTAATTCGAAGTGATTTGTTGTCACCGGATTTTCATCAATCGGATATTCATCAGATTTTTTGTTTGTGTGAAATTTTTAGTTGATTGAAAATCTGTTGCTGTGTATTTCTCATTACCAAGACATGGATTCTGAAATTTATACTGCACTGAACAAGTTCAATAATTTTTCAGGTATCGATGGAGAATCGATTGAAGAATTGATCAAAAGATATATCGAGTTGTATTGGGAGATGGTGAGATTGAAGATGATCAAGACCAATGAGGAATTGGTTAACAAGTTAGCAAATGCTTTACTGGATGATAGATGGAGCATGTATTTGTCAGATTTGAGGAAGATATACTTAGACGTGAATTTGAGTTTTTTCATCGAGAAGATTAAAGAACGAGAACTTGAACTCCGAAAGAATAAAGCAGCAACTGATAAAGTAGATTTCAAATCTGAGGAAAATGTGCGAAAGGAAGAGGAGCAGGTTAAATAAATTTCAGCTATCAAGGTGGAAAAGAAAGCTGAATCTGTAAAAAAGATCGACAAGTATTCAAACTGTGAGAATCTGAAATTTGAAAATGCCAAACTCTTGAGGGAATTAGAGAGTTTGACATTAGAAAACAAAAATCTTAAAAATTCAGAAAATGTTTTGAAAATTCAAATAAAAAATTCAGAAAATGAAAAAATAAAAATTGAAAAAGATTTTCAAAGTCAAATAAAGATTTTTGAAGATGGGAGGAATGTGTTTAGTAAGAATAACATCGAAAAGCAAAAAATGATCAATTCTCATCTTGAGAAGATTATTCAGCTTGAAAAGGAAAGCGAGCAAGCTCGAAAGAAAATCAATGAGCTTGAAAATAAATTGAAAGGTTTTGTGATTTCTTCAGCGTATGTGAATATTTCATGCCCAAAACCGATCAATTCAATTCCAATAAGTGACAATGTCACAAACTTTGACAATGTCAAAGTTAAAGATTGTGATGAGAAATCTGATGATGAAATTGAAAAAATTGAAAAACAAAAATTGTTTTTAGAATTAAAAGAAAAATTCAAAAATACTGTTTTGCAATCTACTGAAATAGGTGAATGCTCAAAGCAGAAACCTGTTAAGAAGAGTGTAGAACAAAAACAAATTGTTAAAAAGTCGAAAATTGTTCAAAAAGAAAATAAAAGCTCATCAGATCGATCATCCAATCGCAATCAAAAAGTACAAAAATTGAAAAACGAAAACTCAAAAATTGTTGGTAATAAGTGGTGCAGGTCTGACCACAGTGCTCAAAAGACAAATCCAACAATCAAGAAGAGGAAAGAGTATCACCAAGCCAAACAGTGCTTTGATCTGAGCATTTGGTATGAAGATGGTGATTGGTACGATAACAGAGTGTGCTACAAATGTGGTTATCAAGGACACATTGCTGTTAATTGCCAGAGACAAAGATTTGAGACAAGAAGATGCTATAATTGTCAAATCAAAGGACACATTGCCAAGAATTTCCCAAGGAAATCAAATGAAAGATTGAGGGTTAATTCTCAGAAATTGGCAAAGAAACCAGTCACTGTCAAGCCCAAGGAACTGAAAGTTTCAGAACAGAATGTCAAAGAACAGAAGGTTCAAGAACCTAAAGTTCAAGAAAAGAAAGTGAAGCTTTCACAAGGGCAAAAAGACAAACTGCGAAAGAAGAGGAAGAAGGCCAGAGAATATCTGGAGAAGATTTTGTCCTCGAGTTCACCCGACAGATCGAATAAGAGTGCTGATGAATCAACCCCATCGTCTGCAAAGCCAAGCAAGATGAATTCATCAGATGCAAATCTGAGGACAAAAGAGGAGATAAAGAAGAAGGTAACAGTTTGTGGCAATGAATCTGTTTCTTCGGAAACAAAGGAGCCACATGTCGGCGACGAATCTGACTCAATAAAGTCAGACAAGCCACATTCAAGCAATGATTCTGGTTCGTCAAAACTAGAAGAGCCGATTGTTGAGATAAAATCTGAGAATTCAGGTTTAACAATGGATGATACGAACTTTCCTCCATTGATAAACAAGAATTCAAAATCACCCAAGGACAGTCAGGCTTGGGTAAAACTTTTCAAATGAAAAACCTGACTTGCCGGAGTTCCCAGGTTGGTAAGCGTGGAACATGAATCGGCATATTTCTTGAGAAATTTCACTCTGGTGATTTTTCGTCTTTCAAAAGATAAATCAGGGACATTAAGTTGTACTTGATTCATCTTTCCTATAAGTGGTAATTTGAAAAACAAGGTGATGAAACCCCGAGTTTATGAAATGACACATAAAACTAATTTTCCGGAAAAACCATTTTGATTAAAACAAACTTAAGTGTTTTGAAATCATAATGGGAAAATAGTTTGTTGTGAGGGGGAGTTCTGATTGTTTACGCCAAGTGGATGGAGAATTAATGTGATTCTCATCAAGTTGTCAAGTTTGTACAGTTAGTTTCAAATTTTCCCAGAAAATCAAAATTGAAACATATTTTGATTTTAGGGGGAGAAAATTAAAAAAAAAATAGAAAATTTGAAAATGTCAAAAACATCGAAAATTTAAAACTGAGTTTTGTTGTGAAAAAGAGGAAATGATAGTAAATCAGTGGACTATCACAGCATGCTAAAGAAATGTAATGTAAAATGTGATAAACGGTCTCACTGATGATGTGACGATAGGTTTTTGTACATTTAGTAGATTTATTCGGGATATAAACCTAAAATTTCAAACTTGTGAAATTCGTGGGGAACACTACTTGGATATATAGGTAACCCCTGAAATCTCGTTTGAAAGGTCTCGTATTCTGATATACTAGGTGTTTATACTCTATGATGTCTGGGGTATTATTCCGGGACTTCTGCTGAACGGTAGTTCTGACCTAGTCCTTGGCTAATACTTTCCGCAAAATGCTTGAAACATAGCATAAAGCCCTCAGCTGATTAGACAATAAAATTGATAATCATCTGTTGTAGCTGAAAAGATCCTCTAAAGGGGACACACTGCTAAGTCGAAGCTGATATCTCTCTGCTGAACGGAAGTTCTGACCTGAGATCCCTCAGTTCTCGCATTTAACCCCTAATTTATGTACAGATATCATTGTAGTATTCTTGCCTGTAAGACTGAATATTGAGATTCTGGATACGGGAGTATATTCAAGAGGTGGGGCACATGAATCGAACTAAGTTCATAAAACACTTAAATAGTATCCTGAATAGATTGAAAATTGTATGAAAACTTAAGTGGACAACAATATCGTCAATCAACGTGAATCGTTTAGAACTTAAAACGATTAAAAGCTTAACGGTGCTTGTGATGTGTCTCAAAACTGATATGATCCTCTTACACAAACTCACAAAAATATGTTTGTACATATTTCATTTCTGCATTTTATTTCTGCATTTATGTTTCTTATTTTCAAAAATTCAAAAAGATTTTCGACAACTGATGTTGAAAAGCTGACATTCAAAATCTAAAAGGCTAAACATGATAAACAAATAGGTTGGTTAAATGGTTCGAAATGTTTAGTTGATTCATTAAGTTGAATCACAACTTGTTTCAAATATTGATCAATTTTTAATTACGAATAATTCTCAAATGTTTAGTTGATTCATTAAGTTGAATCACAACTTTATTGGTTTGTAATAGAGAGGTTGAGATGTGCAGGTTTCAAATTTGTTGCTACGAAAAGCCAGACTACGATCCCGACAGCTGAGACTAAGGGGGAGTCTGAAGACGAGCTTAACGCAAAAGGAGCTTGTATTCGGAAAGCCAGGTGTCGATCCCAAAAGCACGAAAGCTTGACGAAAGGGGGAGCCTGAAGAAAATACAGATCCACCGGGATTCTGTTCGAGCAAGAGTATTTGAAGACTCTCACTAAAGATTCCGTCAACATCCAAGGGGGAGTTTGTTAGTGCAGTTGTCTTTCGACTACATCTTTGTTCGAGTCTTAGAGAGAGAGAAAGACAAGCCGCTACGAGTTTCACTACGGATTGACTACGGCAATATCCAAGGGGGAGATTGTTGATGCATTTATTGTCTATCGCCTTCGTCAATTCAAGTCGTAGTGAAAAGCCGGAAGAAATCAAGCGCATAATGTCATATTTAGTTAGAAATGGCAAGGTGGCAAACTTGTAATTAATGAGAACTTTCATTAAGTTGCCTTGACCTATAAATAGAGGGTTATGTCACGATTTTAGTAAGACTTTAGAAGAGATTTTTGGAAGAGTTAGAAGGAGAAGACTTTCTAGAGAGAGAAAGTGTAGAGAGAGAAAGTGGTGTAATCGTGATTCTTGTACCGTACACGTCAAATCTAGCAATGGAATCACGTTCGTAGTACGTTATCGTGTGTTCGGTCACGCACGTTCACGGATTCCGCACGTGAAACGTTCGTTATGCAATCGAACGGCGTCAAAACCGGTCCTACAATAGTTACCTTTGTTTGACACTTGTAGTTTTTATATAATTAGTTGTGTTAAAATTATTAACCATGTTTGTTATTTAAATTAACTAAATGAATATTTAGGTTTGAGAGTGTAAAAGCTTGTAATATTGGCAAAGGTCTGTTTAAATGATCAAAGCTCTATTATTGTGAATATATGTTTGAAAATAAAACAGTGGTTGATACATCTGTTGACTTTGGTCAACAGATGGATGAACTTTGTATGCTGTTTTGCCCATTGATTAGGAATTAGTATGCTGTATTTTATTGAATGCTGTTTGCTGTTTTGAACTTTGTTTATTATATAGTTACCTCTGCTTGACACTTGTAGTTTTTATATAATTAGTTGAGTTAAAATTATTAACCATTTTTGTTATTTAAATTAACTAAATGAATATTTAGGTTTGATAGTGTAAAAGCTTGTAATATTGGCAAAGGTCTGTTTAAATTATCAAAGCTCTATTATTGTGAACAGATGTTTGAAAATAAAACAGTGGTTAATACATCTGTTGACTTTGGTCAACAGATGGATGAAAACAGATGTTTGGAACTACTGTTGGGATAAAGCAGAGTGTTGTGGAGAAAACTATGGTTGAAACCGCTGTTTGGTTAAAACGGTGGTTTAAAACCACTGTTGGGTTAAAATAGTGTTTTGTGGAGGTTGAAGGAGATTGAAACGACTGTTGGGTTAAAATATTGTTTTTTTGGAGAAGGAACATGCGTGAATGCAAATGTTATTTTGTTTACAAAAGATTAATAAATTGTATATTTTTGTATTTTTTATACTCTAAACGTTAAGTATTTAAGGTTGAAGTTGAAGTTGGGGAGATATGGTTGAAGTTGATTTGAGCACTGAAGTTTTGAAATACCTCCAACATGTTGACAACTACAGTGATCCAAAAGGAGCTTTATTTATCGAGACTACTGTTTCGCCCGTTGATTACAAATTAGTATGCTGTATTTTACTGAATGTTGTTTGCTGTTTTGAACTTTTTTTATTATATAGTTACCTCTGTTTGACACTTGTAGTTTTTATATAATTAGTTGTGTTAAAATTATTAACCATGTTTGTTATTTAAATTAACTAAATGAATATTTAGGTTTGAGAGTGTAAAAGCTTGTAATATTGGCAAATGTCTGTTTAAATGATCAAAGCTCTGTTATTGTGAACAGATGTTTGAAAATAAAATAGTGGTTGATACATCTATTGACTTTGGTCAACAGATGGATGAAAACAGATGTTTCGAACTACTGTTGGGATAAAGCAGAGTGTTGTGGAGAAAACTATGGTTAAAACTGTTGTTTGGTTAAAACGGTGGCTTAAACCACTGTTGGGTTAAAATAGTGTTTTGTGGGGGTTGAAGGTGATTGAAACGACTGTTGGGTTAAAATATTGTTTTTTGGAGAAGGAACTGGCTTGAATGCAAAAGTTATTTTCTTTACAAAAGATTAATAAATTGTATATTTTTGTATTTTTTATACTGTAAACTTTAAGTATTTAAGGTTGAAGTTCAAGTTGGGGATATATGGTTGAAGTTGATTTGAGCAATGAAGTTTTGAAATACCTCCAACATGTTGACAACTACAGTGATCCGAAAGGAGTTTTATTTATCGAGACTACTGTTTCGCCAATTGATTAGTAATTATTATGCTGTATTTTATTGAATGTTGTTTGCTGATTTGAAGTTTGTTTATTATATAGTTACCTCTGTTTGACACTTTCATATTTTATATAATAAGTTGTGTTAAAATTATTAACGATGTTTGTTATTTAAATTAATTAAATGAATATTTAGGTTTGAGAGTTTAAATGATGAAAGCTTTGTTGTTGTGAACAAATGTTTGAAAATAAAACAGTAGTTGATACATCTGTTGACTTTGGTCAACAGATGGATGAAAACAGATGTTTGAAACCACGGTTGGGTTAAATGTATTTGTTATGGAGAAAACTATGGTTGAAACTGCTGTTGGGTTAAAACGGTGGTTTAAAACCACTGTTGGGTTAAAATAGTGTTTTGTGGAGGTTGAAGGAACATGTTTGAATGCAAATCTTATTTCGTTTACAAAAGATTAATAAATTGTATATTTTTGTATTTTTTATACTCTAAACTTTAAGTATTTGCCGACTGACTTATTTATTTATTTATAAGTCTATATAAATATAATCATATTCATCATTTATATTTTTTATGCATGGTTTTCTAAGAAACGACCCGTGTTTGCACACGGGTCTTACCGCTAGTATATTATAATAAAGCAAAATGAACTTTAGCCACTTGACATCCACTTTAAGGCACTTGGCATCCTCTTGTTCTCTATTGAATCAGTTTAGGCGCTAAAACCAATTCCTTTCTATCACACGTTTCTGACCTAATATCTCCGTAACTTCCCCCTTTTGTTTCAATCATCTTACAATCACTAAACCTAAATCTCAGTTACAGTCCACATTGATGATTTCTACTTTGGCGCTTTCATCTGCCGATTTCATATACATCAATTTCAACTTGAAAGCAACCAGGTAATTTTTAAATGAAATCTTGATTGGTGTTTAGGGTTATTGTTTTTGCGTATTCAATGGATGAGTTTTTCATGATTGAAATTAGTTTCTTTCTCGCTTCAATCTATCCAAAATCAATAGATATGTTTGTCAACAACGAGGAATTCATTAATCGATTTCAACTGGTCCAATTTACAAACCTAATGTTTTCTCTGTTGCTGAACGTATGTAGATCTGGCATTTAGGTATATATCTAGGGTTTTGTTAATATACCATGGTTGAGTGAGTGTATGCAGTTTAATTGTATGGTCTTTATTAAGATGAAAGAGACCGCTCAAGTTAAAGGAAAACAAAAGTGCCAGTTAGATGTATGTGTAATATTGTGAACCAATGCGATGATTTGGATTATTTGGGCAAGATACACTGAGATTTTGAAAGTCAAATGTAAAAAAAAAACACCTGTCTTTTATGATTTTAAATTATTAGGTCAATGTAGATTGATATTTTTGGGCTATTCAATCTCTTGATGTTGTCACTTTTTGCTTTTATTCTTCATTTTACAAGTATTGAGTATTGTTATTAATATAATTTCAAATAGCTAAGATTAATGTTGATTTATTGGTAGATTTGTATCTGTTGTTGGTGTATGTCTGTTTTGATGTATGATGGTGTAGGGTGTTAGAATCTGAGTTTGGTTTTGATTGTGTTTTACGTTTGAACTAATATGAAGATGAATGAGTTGTGCAACGGAATTAAGATGGAAGCAAACTTTTCACAATCAAACAGGAGAATTGCTTTTAACATATAAGTTTAACATTGAACCGAATGATTGAATTTAATTTCAACAACGATTACAATTTGCAAGTATGCAACAAACTCCCCCTCAGCCTGAGCTCACAGTATTTGTTCGTGCAGGAAGAAGATAGTGAAAGAGCTAATAGAACAGTACAGAGCACTGTTCTATTTATAGGCACGAGCAAACCACTGAAGCATCTAGGCTGACGTCACCATGAAAGTGACATCTAACCTCCTAACAAACTCTAACCTCTTATCTATACAACCTCTGCTATGCTAACTACTGTTATTACATTTCATTACATAAAGACATTTAAACTACTGCTGCATCCTTCCACTGATGTGAACCCAGCAGTACTTGTCATGATCAGCAGAGCCTGACTCAAGGCAGTAGATTGAACAACAGAGCTTTAGTCTATCATCAGTCATTTACTTGATCAGCAGTTTGTAGGTCAGCAGTTTGTACGATCAGTAGATAGGAGGTCAGTAGATGTTGAAACCACTTTCAAGGGGAGAGACTTGTATACATAACATCTGCTTATTCTGGATCCACTGACCTGATCCAGTTTTGGCTTTAATTATCTGTTCCTCTGATAGGGTTCAATCCCAACAATCTCCCCCTAGAACAGATAATGCCAAAACTCTTCATTATTGGAAGATCTTTATTGCCTCATCAGCAGTTCCCTTATTTGCCCTTTGAGTTGAAGTTCAAAGGCTAAGGCATTTGTGTCATCATCATCCTTGCTAAGTGGAAGATCAAGGAGATCCTGCAAATCTTCAAGACTTTGGCCAAGAGCTTGTTCCCTTGATATTTTCTTCACTTCTCCACTAGACTTGATCACTGTCAGTACGTGGGTCTGTTTGTCAGTTTTCCACTTTAGTACTTTTGAGTTTCTTGGGAGATTTTTATTGGATGAGGTGTTTGGTGATGCAGGCCTATTCATGACTGTCTGAGCAGTACTTGTAGATTGTTCCAATCCAAGATCTTCTTTAATCATTATCTTAATGCCCTCTTTTACAAGGTCATCACCAGCCATTAATTCTTGGATTGTTTCAGCACCCAACTGGTTTTGATTCCTTCTTTTGTAGATGGCAGCACCAGCTGGAGCAGTGGTTCTTTTGACTTGCAGCTTTGGTGGTCTTGTTGAGACCTCTGCTTTGGAATAGTCAGGTTTCTGTGGAACTTTTGGATCCTTCTTTCTAAGTTCCTCCAACCTTTTGTAGGTGGCCCTGACCCTGTCTTCTTCCCACTTTGACACAGAATTCTTTGACCCATAATCTGCTACTATCAGCTCCTCTTTCATTCTCTTCAACTCTAAAGCCTTGTCAGATACAATCTTTTTGAATTTTTCAGGAGGAGTATGTTTGACCTTATTTTTTTATCATTTCTTGAATCCTGGCTGCTTCACTTTCAAGCTCAGGAATGGTCCAGACCTTATACATGTACTTCTCTCCTTTGTATTTTTTGTAAGCCATGATGTTATCAATGTAGTCTTTTCTCAAGGTCTCATCTGCCCTTTCTGAGATTTGTTGACATACATTTTTAGCAAATCGCTCCAAAGCACTGACTTGTGTAAGTAGAAACTGATAGTTCTGCTGAATTTCTCTATCAGATTTCCCTTGTGTATTTCTTTTTGAGATATCCTCTGCTTGCTTAGCCTTGACTTTCAAATATTCTTCAATATTGTTAGGCCTTGGATATCCTTCAACTGATGGCAAACTCCTTTTAGCATGGTCATCCTCATAATAGAAAGATTTGATTTCTTCTCTAACTACTATGAGTTCCAGAGGAAATTGAACACCCATAGGAGGTAATGGCTTTTGAATTTGAGCTGAAGAGAGAGGAATGGGATTTGGAATTGTGACAAGTGATAGAGATTTTGAGGATGTTTGTGGTGGTGAAATGTCATCATCTTTCAAAATTAGCCTTCTCCTTTTTGGTTGAGGAGAGACTGATGATGTTTTGAGTGGAGCAGTGGTAGTGATTTTGGTGGCAGTGGTTTGTGATTAACTAACAGTTGTTGAAACAACTGGTGTTTCAACCACTGTTGTCATTACAGCAGATGTTGTAACATCTGATGTCTTCTACTTTTTGGCTGGAGGTGATGATGGAGGTAAGGCAGTGGTAGTGGTGTGTGTTGAAGTGATGGCAGGTGTTTGGCTGACAATTGTTAAAACCACTGAAGTATCAGCAACTGTTGACACAGCAGTTGTTACAACAACTGTTTGGATGGAGGTTTGATGTTGGGGGCTTTTGGATGGTGGTTTTGGAGTATGCTTTTTGAGTCTGGATGGTATGCACTTGGGTTCCCTCACTTTTCTAGTGGGATTTCTTTTTAACACAGGATTTTGAACATCCTCTGATTCAGAACAACTCTGTGCATTCAGCTCCATGTAAGCTCTTTTCTCCTCATTCCACCTTGACAAATCCTTTGCCGCTCTGTCCCTTTTTACACTTGCTACAGCTTCATCAAGTGCATTTTGGGTAACATCAACCTTTTTGCTACCATCTGGCAAGGGAATGTTTCTGGTCAAAGCATCCTTTTCAGGTTTAACATACAAACCATCATCTATACCCTTCTTTTTCCACTCCTGAATTTTCTCCCCCTTTTTGGCATTATCAGGGGGCAGTTGATCGATGAAGAGAACTGTGGGAGGAGCAGTGCCAGTGGTTTCCAATATATGGGCCGTGATAGCCTTGATATCAGCTTGAGTGTTTCTAAACCTGGACTCCAGCATGTTTCTCAGCTCTTGTACATGTATGGCATGTTGCTGATCAGCCATTTGTTGTTGTTGTTGTTGGAGAAAAGGTTGAAATAAGTTCCATATCTCATTTACAGCAGATGCTTGTGATGGAGCAGGTGCTTGAGGTGGAATAGCAGGGGATTGCAGCTTTGGTTCTTTCAACAACTGATGCAGCACTTCTTTGATTTCTGCAACAAAAGTATCTAGTTTTTCCACTCTGGCCGTCAATTCCTGGTACTTTAAATCATCACCCAAGTTAATGGGATCATCTGATTCCCCACCAGCAGTGGTTGTACCAATGTGTGACTTAGGAAATGAATCCCAAAAGTCATTCATTGATGTCCCTTGTTCTTGGTACTGGGGTCTTCTTCCTTCAGCACTTGATAGCCTTTTGAAGGTACCAGTGTCACACCCCGAAAAATCAGAGCTGGCGTGACTGGACCGGTATCTTCATTGCACAGCGGAAGCAATAAGCTAAGACTTCTAAACAGTGAACGCCCGCTAAGTACTCAAATCACCATGGGTTCTCCTATTCCAACCGTTCCATATTTTTGAAAATGCAACCTGAGAAAGAACATGCGAAAAAGTCAACACAAAGTTGAGCGAGTTCATAGTTTGTTTTGAAAAAGATTTAAAATAAATCTTTTTGATAACCGGTTTAAAAGTTGTTGAGAAAGCATAGTAAAATCATTTTCTCGGCATGATATATGAAAGTTGTGAGTCTAGCCCACGAGAGTCTTTGTAAGCAGGACCAACTCGTCCTCTTACTTGTACATAAGTTGAAAACATTATCAAAGTTTGTAAATACATGTATTATGAGTTTGCGTCAAATGAATATCAAAAACATTTGAAGGTTATAGTGTTGTAAGTTGGTATGAAAAACGTCTATGAACATGTTGATCATTAATGTTTCGCGAGGACATTAATATATGCGACGACATAGGAGGTACTCAACCCGCGTAGGCAATTTTTAGTGTCGAATCACCTCGACTGGGACACAACAGCACTCTAAGTGGTCACCCATGGACCGTGAGTGGGGCTCGCCCGTACCCATTAGATCTAACCTTTGTTCCTTGGTCCTCAAAAGGATTAATGGCACCTCAGTTACAGCCTATGCTCACATGATCTAAGAGTTCATTCCATAACTTAATCATACCTAAGTTTGACATGTATTTCCCCCCGAAAGTTGAAAACCGTAACGTTGAAAGAAAAGGGGGACATGAACTCACTGAGTTGTCTCGTTTTTCGTACGCAGGCCAACCCAGTTCCGTTGTTGTAACTAGGACATTCTCGTCACTAGTCATGAAAATCATGCACGTTTTGTAAAACCGGTATGTTTAGTATAAACCTTTCGAGTTCGTTGAAATTCATTTGCAACATGGTTTATAAATATGTGTTTTCGTTTATCAAAATAGTGTTTGCTTTTGCAAAAACTTGCATGTCTTTCCACCCCCGAAAACATTTATAAAAAATGTAAAACAGTAAAAAGTGGGGGTTATGAACTCACCTGGATATTCCTGTGCAAGGCTAGCTTAGTGTGATTCCGTAGTGTCATCCCACGAATGTGAACTCGCTAGCGTGCAACTAAAGCATTCCTAATCAAGGAATAATGATAAGTTTCTATTTCGTAGCTAAACTACGTGTCCGAGCTCTACCGAGTCGCTAACAAAACGACTCTACGAAGGAAGGTGTGGATGAATAATGGTACGTACTCAAAATGTCGTATATGAAACGGTCACATACCGTTGTAGTTTTCGTAGGATGGAAATAAATAAATAGATATACATATCGAAACTTGATGTTTGAAACGAATATAGACAATATATTCACTTTATGAGAATTCGGGTTCTAGGCGATGGAAAGAAATATAAATAATCATATTTATATTATATAATTTCCAAATATTAAATGTTTGAAAAGTGAATGCCGAATTCCGATGTTTGAAATAAACACGATTATATTTATTTTATAAAGTAACACGAAGTACGACGTTGAAATAAATATAACAATTATATTTTATTTTATCAAAGCACTCGAAAGTATCGGTGTCCGAAGTAAATATAAACATTATATTTATCTTGTAAAAGTGTTCAGAAATATCGATGTTTGAATAAATATAGATAATTATATTTATCTAAGTAAGTGTCGGGGTTCGGAAAGTGTAACTCACTTGTTGTCGAGAAATTTTAGTTTCATTTTATAAGTTGTATAACAACACTAAAATACGTATACTTTTATATTTGGTTTTATAAGAAAACTAGAGTTTCGATTGGTGTCGTTTTTTAAGATATACTCTCGTTGTGTAATTCGAGTTTTTATGAAAATCGGGCAGAGTTTCCTCTGTTTTTAGAATAACCCGACAATAGAATGCGTCGTATAATTTCAAAATTCAATCACTTCAAACAAAATATACTAAAATTTTATGAAATACTATAAAATAAAATGTAACCAATCGCTAATCCATTCGGGTCGAGCTCGGTCGCGTATAACTAACTAAAATCTAACGTAACTAACTCGCTACGCTAACAACTTTACCGGGCCTCTCGTGTTGACCAGGAGTTGACTGTTGTTGACTACCTTGACCTGTTGTCGACCCGAGTTGACTCGGGTGTTGACCGAGCCAACCGGGTTTGACCCGAAACGCAGTTGAGTTGAGTCGAACCCGACTGAGTCGCGAAACCCAAACCGAATTCTGCCCTTGACTCCCGTTGACCAGCATTGACCAGTCAACCTGACGTGTTGACTGGTTTGACTTTGTTTGACCCGAACTCCTCGTTGACGGCTGTTGACCGAGCCCGAAACAATCCAACTCGGAACCAAATTCTCACACAAAAGAAAACAAAACTCAGCTGGATCTAACCAAACATAACCCGAATCCGTAACCTCTTCACTCGAACCCGAACTAAAAGATGATAACCACCACTGCTGTTGTGCGCCTCCGTTAGCCACCCCACCCATCACGGTTGACATCTTCCATCACCATTACATCATACACCCACACTACTACCCTGAAACGAAAATCAAACAGTCGAGAAGACGGAGATCGAGCCGGATCTGAAATAAAAGTGGAGAAAGGATCATGGCTTACAGAAAAAAAATCATCACCATCTTCATCGATGTGGACAAAAACCGAACAATCTTCGCGAAATTCCACCGCCACCGCCGTGAGCGGCGTCAGCGCCGCCTGTCGTCGCCGGTGTTCCACCGGCTCTGACAACTTCGGCCGGTTGTGATCTTCGTCGGATCTGAGAGAGGGACGAGAGGACGAGGTGTTTGAGTCAGACTACATAAAAATAAAAATAAGAACATAAGGATAAATAAGGTAAATGTGTAGAGCTCACCGGAGTTCCGGTGGTCACCGCCGCCACCGGACGTCTCCACCGCCATCAGCGGTCCGTCGCTGGAAATGGTACTCCTGCGTTCTCTCTCTCCCTCGCTGGGTTCTCTCTCTCCTCGAGTTCTTCGATTTCTCCGCAGCATGGTCGTTTAACCAAGAGAAAGGGAGGTGTCGGGTGGTTTAAAAGGGTAGGGTTTCATCAAAATGCTCAGACTTTAGATAATGAAGGTTGTGTGTTGTCTGTATGTTCATTTGAGGGAAGGAAGGATAAGATTTTTGTATATAAGTGTGGGTTTGGATAAGGTGCAAGAATTAGAGGATTTGGGGAAAGCAGGAAACGTATGCGGCTAAAAAAAATGAAAGGATTAGGGTTTACACTCTTTAAATACATAGAGTTTCCCTAATGGGCTTGGGCTTGGGCCCAAGGCCCACAAGCCCAATCTCGTGATTAAATGGTCCGTAATTCCTACGAGACCCGTTTCCAAACCCGAACTCCATACGTGTCGTAAAATAAAGTTTTAGATTCAAAATAATTAAAATAGTGTCGGTAGTAGTTGTCATCGCGTCTGAACGCCGTTTGCATAACAAGTGCGTAAAACACGTCGTTTGTTCGTTTAAATATGTTTTTCGATTCGGTTTCGACTACGGATATAAAAATTTAATTACGAATCAAAAATATATCATAAAAATTTAATATTAGTCGGCATTGTCAGTGTTTTGATCGGTTTCATTTCGTTGTCGTTTTACGTTTAACATGTTTCTCCGTAAACCACCGTTCGCGCACTGTAAGGTCGGATAGACGTTTCTAGGCACTCCAAAGGCCTAATTAAGTTAATCCATGTCTTAAACACTATTTATTATCGCGTTAATCACCTGTTAATCACGTAATTAAGAGCCGTAAATCACCGGTTGTCACATTCTCCCCCTGTTGCAGAAATTTCGTCCTCGAAATTTAGACTATGTTATCTCCTCAGAGTTGAGTCATTCCTAGGTAAGTCCGAATAATACCAAATCGAATGACCGCGTAATCGAATTAAGACTTATTCGGATTACGTGAGTGTAAAGACTTTTTGCATCATTGAGAACCCAACGGTTCAACTGAGTTTGTTCTAGAAATCGATATCAAGTGAACGAAGCGTAGTGATACTATCACCAATGTGAACAAGTTTACGGGGGTCCAACAAAGGAGGAATTTCGACCAATAGAATTCCAAATGAACGTTCACGATATGCAATCAATTTTTGAATCAATAGAATTTACTACCAACGGCAACTTGCGTTGATTGTGGTATGATTGAAACTCGAATTCAACAATCTCAAATGAATAGAATTAAAAAAAAAATGATTTGTCAACTATCGAACCACTAAATGAATACAATTAACGTGTTGCAAGGATACACCGAAATGAAACACAACCGAACCTGGTGTATCATCGTCTTAATACATAGTTGCATTAAGATTATTTAAATGATTAGCCAAGCAAAGAGCGTACGTAGTTTTGCATGAAGCGATCGATCATGATTAGCGCAAGCTACAAGTTTATACCGACGCCACAAGGTGTCGTAGTGAATGAAACAATTCAATAATAGCGGTGTTCGAATAAGTATCACCTGTGTTTTGCATGAAACACTTGATCAGGATTAGCCCAAGCTACAAGTTTATACCGACACCACAAGGTGTCGTAGTGAATGAAACAATTCAATAATAGCGGTGATCGACTAAGTATCACCTGTGTTTTGCATGAAACACTTGATCAGGATTAGCCCAAGCTACAAGTTTATACCGACACCACAAGGTGTCGTAGTGAATGAAACAATTCAATAATAGCGGTGATCGAACAAGTATCACCGTGTATGAAATCAGATGAAGGGCTCAACGAAATAAATGTGAATGTTTGTTCCAAACAAACATCATGAGATTTTCAATTGATAATGAAACAAATAAATAATGTTTTCGAGTAAAGATGAAAAGCAATGAATATCACCAAAATGTTCGTTCGATGATGAAAGATCCGTTAAGAGGCACACCGAAATATGACATGAACTTGTGTACCATTATCTTAACACACGATTGTATTAAGACTGTTTTAACATGATAATTAACAAAGCGGATTTAATATCAATAAACAACTAAATAAATGATTAAATCCGTACATGAGTTAAGCAAAGAGATTAGCGCAAGCTTCAAACTTGTGAAAACGCCACCACAAGGTGATCGTGATCAAAGAAAACGATTCAATGAAGTCGAAGGCCAAACAAGCATGTTATGGTTCAAAACAAATGAAGCGCTTGTTGGGATTATTTCGAATATGATGGCCTCAATCCATCATATGGAATTTTGAATCGAATATATATTACGAGCAAGTTCAATCAATTGAACTTGGCTGAAATAAAATCAAACAATGAATTCGTATCTCGATAAGAAAAGTTTCGACATGGTTACATCAAAAACCATGTATACCACTCGAAAGAAAATGAGTTTTCCAAGAAATCCGTTGACTCGATACCAAAGAGTCAACACTTTACAATAATGCGAGTCATCTAGATCACAATGCAAAGATTGAGTATAGAGAAATAATACATGAGATGTTGACAAAACAACCATTCGAAGTGAAACCACATGCGTAGCAAACAATGCATGTGTAGCGTACGAATTTGCCAAGAATGAAGCAATTAAGTGTTCGTTATCATGAAATAGAATTTTCGTGATGCAATGGCCATTAGGGGGAGTAGAAATGCAAAAATCTACTCACTAGATGCAAAAGTCGGAATTTCAATAAAAGAAATTTAAGGAACTTACCTGGAATTTCGTGTGATGACCGGTTGTTACATGACATTACCATGGAATGTCGAACATAGCGTAATCGCCATAACGAAGTAGGGGAAATGCGAAGATATGTGACTTCTTTTGCAGCGCCAACAATTGTGAGTCTCTTTAGACTAAGCATCGATCGTTATGAAATCTTGTTTAAGCGTACCTTAGTGTGATTCGTGTCGTTTGCAGGTTCCCTTGCCAATTTGCCGCTTTCGACCAGTAGTTCACTGACGGGGTTTGCATCGCTGTTGTCATGCTCAATCGTGTTTTCCAAAGGCCTTGCCTCGAAAGTTGTGTGTGATGTATTTCAACGTCCGTTGACGTATAGTTTAAGTTTCACGTGTATTCGCGCCCTAGCGTTTCGTTCCACGTAGATTACCTGCTCGGGTATTAAAATAGCATAGACAAATAGATAATAGCGTTTGCCTGAGTTGTTAGTCACGGTTTCTAAGTGAGGATCTTTAATGAGTTTCGACGTAAGTTTTCCAAAGGTCCTAAATGCATGTTATCCAAAACTCTCAAAGTTTTGCTAACTATATGTAATCGTTTCATGTACCGTGTATCCAACACAACACTTGTGTATGTTTAAAACCAAAAATGTTGACTCATTGTTTTCGGCAACGGTTCGAAACCCATATTCGGTCCTAGGCGTTCTATATGTGTCCAGGTCTTAATAATCTAAGTTCCCATAGGAAAGTAAGGTTAAAGCCTAGGTATCTCTATAGAAACCTAATTCGCTGAAACTTATAGCTCTGATACCAATCTGTCACACCCCGAAAAATCAGAGCTGGCGTGACTGGACCGGTATCTTCATTGCACAGCGGAAGCAATAAGCTAAGACTTCTAAACAGTGAACGCCCGCTAAGTACTCAAATCACCATGGGTTCTCCTATTCCAACCGTTCCATATTTTTGAAAATGCAACCTGAGAAAGAACATGCGAAAAAGTCAACACAAAGTTGAGCGAGTTCATAGTTTGTTTTGAAAAAGATTTAAAATAAATCTTTTTGATAACCGGTTTAAAAGTTGTTGAGAAAGCATAGTAAAATCATTTTCTCGGCATGATATATGAAAGTTGTGAGTCTAGCCCACGAGAGTCTTTGTAAGCAGGACCAACTCGTCCTCTTACTTGTACATAAGTTGAAAACATTATCAAAGTTTGTAAATACATGTATTATGAGTTTGCGTCAAATGAATATCAAAAACATTTGAAGGTTATAGTGTTGTAAGTTGGTATGAAAAGCGTCTATGAACATGTTGATCATTAATGTTTCGCGAGGACATTAATATATGCGACGACATAGGAGGTACTCAACCCGCGTAGGCAATTTTTAGTGTCGAATCACCTCGACTGGGACACAACAGCACTCTAAGTGGTCACCCATGGACCGTGAGTGGGGCTCGCCCGTACCCATTAGATCTAACCTTTGTTCCTTGGTCCTCAAAAGGATTAATGGCACCTCAGTTACAGCCTATGCTCACATGATCTAAGAGTTCATTCCATAACTTAATCATACCTAAGTTTGACATGTATTTCCCCCCGAAAGTTGAAAACCGTAACGTTGAAAGAAAAGGGGGACATGAACTCACTGAGTTGTCTCGTTTTTCGTACGCAGGCCAACCCAGTTCCGTTGTTGTAACTAGGACATTCTCGTCACTAGTCATGAAAATCATGCACGTTTTGTAAAACCGGTATGTTTAGTATAAACCTTTCGAGTTCGTTGAAATTCATTTGCAACATGGTTTATAAATATGTGTTTTCGTTTATCAAAATAGTGTTTGCTTTTGCAAAAACTTGCATGTCTTTCCACCCCCGAAAACATTTATAAAAAATGTAAAACAGTAAAAAGTGGGGGTTATGAACTCACCTGGATATTCCTGTGCAAGGCTAGCTTAGTGTGATTCCGTAGTGTCATCCCACGAATGTGAACTCGCTAGCGTGCAACTAAAGCATTCCTAATCAAGGAATAATGATAAGTTTCTATTTCGTAGCTAAACTACGTGTCCGAGCTCTACCGAGTCGCTAACAAAACGACTCTACGAAGGAAGGTGTGGATGAATAATGGTACGTATTCAAAATGTCGTATATGAAACGGTCACATACCGTTGTAGTTTTCGTAGGATGGAAATAAATAAATAGATATACATATCGAAACTTGATGTTTGAAACGAATATAGACAATATATTCACTTTATGAGAATTCGGGTTCTAGGCGATGGAAAGAAATATAAATAATCATATTTATATTATATAATTTCCAAATATTAAATGTTTGAAAAGTGAATGCCGAATTCCGATGTTTGAAATAAACACGATTATATTTATTTTATAAAGTAACACGAAGTACGACGTTGAAATAAATATAACAATTATATTTTATTTTATCAAAGCACTCGAAAGTATCGGTGTCCGAAGTAAATATAAACATTATATTTATCTTGTAAAAGTGTTCAGAAATATCGATGTTTGAATAAATATAGATAATTATATTTATCTAAGTAAGTGTCGGGGTTCGGAAAGTGTAACTCACTTGTTGTCGAGAAATTTTAGTTTCATTTTATAAGTTGTATAACAACACTAAAATACGTATACTTTTATATTTGGTTTTATAAGAAAACTAGAGTTTCGATTGGTGTCGTTTTTTAAGATATACTCTCGTTGTGTAATTCGAGTTTTTATGAAAATCGGGCAGAGTTTCCTCTGTTTTTAGAATAACCCGACAATAGAATGCGTCGTATAATTTCAAAATTCAATCACTTCAAACAAAATATACTAAAATTTTATGAAATACTATAAAATAAAATGTAACCAATCGCTAATCCATTCGGGTCGAGCTCGGTCGCGTATAACTAACTAAAATCTAACGTAACTAACTCGCTACGCTAACAACTTTACCGGGCCTCTCGTGTTGACCAGGAGTTGACTGTTGTTGACTACCTTGACCTGTTGTCGACCCGAGTTGACTCGGGTGTTGACCGAGCCAACCGGGTTTGACCCGAAACGCAGTTGAGTTGAGTCGAACCCGACTGAGTCGCGAAACCCAAACCGAATTCTGCCCTTGACTCCCGTTGACCAGCATTGACCAGTCAACCTGACGTGTTGACTGGTTTGACTTTGTTTGACCCGAACTCCTCGTTGACGGCTGTTGACCGAGCCCGAAACAATCCAACTCGGAACCAAATTCTCACACAAAAGAAAACAAAACTCAGCTGGATCTAACCAAACATAACCCGAATCCGTAACCTCTTCACTCGAACCCGAACTAAAAGATGATAACCACCACTGCTGTCGTGCGCCTCCGTTAGCCACCCCACCCATCACGGTTGACATCTTCCATCACCATTACATCATACACCCACACTACTACCCTGAAACGAAAATCAAACAGTCGAGAAGACGGAGATCGAGCCGGATCTGAAATAAAAGTGGAGAAAGGATCATGGCTTACAGAAAAAAAATCATCACCATCTTCATCGATGTGGACAAAAACCGAACAATCTTCGCGAAATTCCACCGCCACCGCCGTGAGCGGCGTCAGCGCCGCCTGTCGTCGCCGGTGTTCCACCGGCTCTGACAACTTCGGCCGGTTGTGATCTTCGTCGGATCTGAGAGAGGGACGAGAGGACGAGGTGTTTGAGTCAGACTACATAAAAATAAAAATAAGAACATAAGGATAAATAAGGTAAATGTGTAGAGCTCACCGGAGTTCCGGTGGTCACCGCCGCCACCGGACGTCTCCACCGCCATCAGCGGTCCGTCGCTGGAAATGGTACTCCTGCGTTCTCTCTCTCCCTCGCTGGGTTCTCTCTCTCCTCGAGTTCTTCGATTTCTCCGCAGCATGGTCGTTTAACCAAGAGAAAGGGAGGTGTCGGGTGGTTTAAAAGGGTAGGGTTTCATCAAAATGCTCAGACTTTAGATAATGAAGGTTGTGTGTTGTCTGTATGTTCATTTGAGGGAAGGAAGGATAAGATTTTTGTATATAAGTGTGGGTTTGGATAAGGTGCAAGAATTAGAGGATTTGGGGAAAGCAGGAAACGTATGCGGCTAAAAAAAAATGAAAGGATTAGGGTTTACACTCTTTAAATACATAGAGTTTCCCTAATGGGCTTGGGCTTGGGCCCAAGGCCCACAAGCCCAATCTCGTGATTAAATGGTCCGTAATTCCTACGAGACCCGTTTCCAAACCCGAACTCCATACGTGTCGTAAAATAAAGTTTTAGATTCAAAATAATTAAAATAGTGTCGGTAGTAGTTGTCATCGCGTCTGAACGCCGTTTGCATAACAAGTGCGTAAAACACGTCGTTTGTTCGTTTAAATATGTTTTTCGATTCGGTTTCGACTACGGATATAAAAATTTAATTACGAATCAAAAATATATCATAAAAATTTAATATTAGTCGGCATTGTCAGTGTTTTGATCGGTTTCATTTCGTTGTCGTTTTACGTTTAACATGTTTCTCCGTAAACCACCGTTCGCGCACTGTAAGGTCGGATAGACGTTTCTAGGCACTCCAAAGGCCTAATTAAGTTAATCCATGTCTTAAACACTATTTATTATCGCGTTAATCACCTGTTAATCACGTAATTAAGAGCCGTAAATCACCGGTTGTCACAACCAGTGGGCGTAACAAACTCACTGGTGGTTCTCAGAGGTGCTATGGAAGGAATTGCCTTCAAGGGAGTCTTATGAATGTAACCACTGTCCAAATGTAAACCAGTGGGTTCAACATTTGTAATGGCTGCTCCACTTGAACTACTGTCAGGAATTACTTGTAATCCCTGCAGTGTAACCTCCTCAATTGTTGCTGGGATAGCAAAGGTATAAGCATCAGACCCAGTCACTTGTGGGAGTATACTCTCAGTGATAGGTGATTGAGAGGAACTGGTTTGTGTCTGAGCTATATCAACTGCATGCAACAAGGGTAATATGGATTGTGGTAGTGAAAGGGGTGAAGATATGGGTGCTGAAAGAGACATGTCCTTGGGATCAGGACTGAGGAAGATGGATCCAATTGAATCCAGAGCTTCATATTGTGGGGTCCCTGTGTTTACAACCTGATCCTTTTGTGAGGATGCTGGAGGAGTTTGAGGCAAAGGTGGAGATCTTTCTACCATTTGCTGTGAGGAAGTAGCAGCAGTGGTTATTGGTGACATTTGTGTTGTCATTGGCAGTGGCTCTAGGATCTCATCTTCCAGAGTTGCCTTTAATTTGGGTTTGGGGGGGCTTTCTGGATGTTTTCTTTTTGGTCTTTTTGGTAATGGCAGGTGTGGGTTTCAAAGCAGTGGTTGTGCTGCTATGATCACCTGGAGCAGTGGGCTCAGCAGCCGATACCTGAGGAGCAGTGTTATCTGTTAAATTCTGCTCAGGCACCTCTGTTTTTGTTTTTGAAGGTGTTAACATTCTAGAGAATGTTTCAGGTGTTAAACCATTTATTTGAAAATAAACACCTTGTTTGAGCAAATTTTCATTTTCCTTTCCAAATTTTTGTTTAAAATAGTAGCTTAGAAACCTTGGAAAGAGCAAAAATGATTTGCTGTCAACATTTTTTACCAAGTCATTAAAGATCTCCTGAGAATAGTTAAAATCTTCATTGTTTAATATAGCATAACCCAGGCATTGAATCTTTATTGGTATTTCGTTGAATGCAGTTGTTTTATTTGAAACACACATCAAAAGAGTGTGAAATAAAAACCTAGGTGCAGAATGGAAATAGCCTTTTTATAAGGTATCTCTTTTTGGTTGTTCTGCATACCCCCTTTTCAAGAAATCAGTTTTCAACTTGGTTTTAGAAAAAGAAGTTTTACCTTTCTGATCATCGAGTTTAAAGACTTCTGAAATTGATTGTGGAGTAATTTGAATTGCTTTACCCTGTATAGAGGAGTTGATGGCTATGACGATGTCTTCTTGTTTTTCAAGAGTAGCATTTTTCCAGAACTCTCTTTGGGTTTGTTGGTAAATGGGAGCATCTGCTATTAGCAAAGTTTTGTACTTTGATGCAGATAAGGTGTCGATGATGGAATCGAAAGTGTTGGTAGTAGTGGGTTTTGTGAGTAGACCCAAGTAATTGTGAGGGGATTTGTATGGGATTTCAATGGGTTCAGTGGCCATTTGAGTGGCGTCTTTGGAAACAGGGGATGAGGATGATTTTGATTTAGATTTTGACTTTGATTTCGTCATTTTGATGAAGAAGAATCGAAGAGTGATTTGTGATGAAGAATGGGAAACTGCTTTGAGAAGAGAACTTTTGGAATTCAATTTGACAGTGTAAAACCCTGTTTGGGGTTTTGATCAGGGTTTTATTTAGGGAAAAAGTGAGTGCTGATGTGGCAGCGGTTATAACGATCTGATGGCTAAAAAATGACCACGTGCCAACCTCTGATGAAAAGATGAATAATGGAGGACAGTTGTTTTGAGAGCCACTGATGAAACAAACATTAGTGGTTACAACGGTAACAAATGAAACAGTGGGTGATTTTTTACTATCAGTGGATAAAACACTGATTTTGAACAACAGTGCTTATCATGAAAATGAGAGAGCAGAGGTTGACTTTCAGCAGTGGACAGTGTTTAGAAAGCAGATGTTTGAGCATAACAGTGGTAGGAAAATAGTGAGGTTTTGAAAGGCTATTACATCAGCAACTATTAGTGCAACATTGTTTGAACTTTTGACAAAATATTTTTACTATAAAAAACAATTAAAAGTATAAAATTTATTATTCAAAAAAAAAATAAAGAATAATATATATCCTGTTTTATTGAGAAAAACCTTTTCAAGAAAAATAATTAAAAATTATTCTGAAAACATCATCAAAAAGAGTTCTGGTATATTTTCCAATTAAAACTCATAGTCGCATCAGTCTCAAGTTTTAGGAAAATGGTCAATGATTTAAAATGACTATTTTGTGTGACCATTTCCTTGTTAATTGATTGCAAAAAGAGGAGACATGTGAGGATTCTGAAATATTTATCTAGTCCTCTTATCAGTTTCATCATTGGTGATACCATTGTTACCTGAACGTCCTTGAATCAATGAATGCACAAAATTGCTTGATGACCACTGTTTACCCAACTTTGGACTCTTAAGTGTTTTATATTTATACTCCTTTCTTTTGACTTCAAAAGTTTTGAAATAAACACACTTTTGAGTTTTGTTAATTTTCTTCTTCCGTTTTTACCCTTCCCATTCATAAGTACTGAAATACTTACTGGGAGGTGTTTATTGAAGAGATACTCAGACCAGAATCATTTTATGGCAATGTTTGGAGAGACTTGGACATTTTTGCATAAGCTTATGTCAAATCTCACATCACATATGATTTAGTCTATTTTTCATCTGATTTTCTAGATATGTTCTTAACAGAGTTGATTTGTTCCTTTTTAACAGGATTCTCAACCTGTTTTCCTACACATAAGATTTGAAAACTAAAGTTTTAATTTCCCTCCTTTTATGTTAACAAAAACACTAATGTTTTTATGAAACTAGGTTTTTGTTGACAGGAAGTTCACACTTTAGTATCAAACATGATGGAAACAACAGAAACTTCATATCAACACTTGAAATCAATTTTGTAAAGAGAGTGATTATACCACAGTTATCAGTCATATTTTCAGATCTGAATACTACAGGTGTTTTATGCATAATATCACTTGTTATGTGAAGTTTAGGTGTCTTATGACATCTTGGTTGTTTTACAGAGCATCTGAATAATCACTTTGAACATGATTTCTCGTTACTCTGTTTTTCAACTAAATACAATCAACCTTAGTATCAATGAATTTTGAGCTGAACTATTATGTCAAACTGATTGTTAGATCGAATTTGACTGTCCAGGCTTTGATACCAATTGTTAGAATCTGAGTTTGGTTTTGATTGTGTTTTACGTTTGAATTAATATGAAGATGAATGAGTTGTGCAACGGAATTAAGATGGAAGCAAACTTTTCACAATCAAACAGGAGAATTGCTTTTAACATACAAGTTTAACATTGAACCGAATGATTGAATTTAATTTCAACAACGATTACAATTTGCAAGTATGCAACAAACTCCCCCTCAGCCTGAGCTCACAGTATTTGTTCGTGTAGGAAGAAGATAGTGAAAGAGCTAATAGAACAGTACAGAGCACTGTTCTATTTATAGGCACGAGCAAAGCACTGAAGCATCTAAGCTGACGTCACCCATAAAGTGACATCTAACCTCCTAACAAACTCTAACCTATGATCTATACAACCTCTGCTATGCTAACTACTGTTATTACATTTCATTACATAAAGACATTTAAACTACTGCTGCATCCTTCCACTGATGTGAACCCAACAGTACTTGTCATGATCAGCAGAGCTAGACTTAAGGCAGTAGATTGAACAGCAGAGCTTTAGTCTATCATCAGTCTTTTACTTGATCAGCAGTTTGTAGGTCAGCAGTTTATACGATCAGTAGATAGGAGGTCAGTAGATGTTGAAACCACTTTCAAGGGGAGAGACTTGTATACATAACATCTGCTTATTCTGGATCCACTGACCTGATCCAGTCTTTGCTTTAATTATCTGTTCCTCTGATAGGGTTCAATCCCAACACATGGCATCTGATTTTTCAAGGGAGTTTGATGGTGCGTGTGTGCAGACGAGAATGTCGTATAAGTCGGTTGCACAATTTTTCCTTTTCTCTGTTCAGTGGCTAGACTATCACCTTGCGGGTGCTTTTGGACTCTTGAGGAACTTAATATTTCAGGTCAAATTTTCAATCTCGTTTTAGTATTTTCATTTCCAATATAGCAGTTAATAGAGTTTTCTTATTGCAGACCAGGTTCATGATGATGGCACCACTACCATGACCACACACGAAAGGAAGCGAGCATATGAGAATTCTATGGTATGATTCAAAGGCCTAAACACTTTCGAAATTTTTTACCCAAATTAGTATGTTAATATTTGAAATAATTTAAGGTTATTTATAGGGCTTTGAATGGAAATGGATATGTATACTTATCCTGGTGACTCATAATCATTGGGTAAGTAACTCCCATTAGGATTTTTTAAGAATGAAACCTTTGCAGTCCAAAATTCAACAATATTAGAATAGTTTTAGTTACTTGGTACCTTTTTATAGAACGACCCGCTTTGACCCTAACCTATTTTAGGTAAACATGTTCTGACATGACTCAATATGACCATGTCTTGAACTCACATGTTTTCACCCGAACAAATCCTGACTTGCCATCCTGCCTGACCATTTTGCCACTCGACCGAACACTTGATGCATTCTGGGTTTTAGATTGCGTGATGAGCTCCGATGCGTTTGGTCCAAAAATCTGATGCAAGATGCGTGATGCGAGCGGCGAGCACATCACGCATGCGATGAGCCATTTATATAAAAAAAAAATACTAAAACATTATTTATACATAACAACTTAAAAAACATACTTAAACTAAAACAACAAACATAATAAGAAGATAAGAGTTGTGCGTTTTGGTTCAAATTATTTTTATAACCGACTATCGTATATGCTATCTGAACGATGGTGGATATATGAAGTTGGATCGAGTTATTGACATTGACTTAACTCCAAAAGTAGAATGAATGATGTACCAAATTACACATTGCTTGGTTCAGACCATTTCCAATGACATGGCCCTTGGACACCCGTGGCCGATGCGGATAATTAACCCAACTTTTATTTGTCTATGCAGGCCTCGTTGAGTATCATAGATGTAGCTATAACGGGCTCCATTATTCTAGCCGAGCAAACAAATTTAGGGAAAGTAAAAATATTTTTTTATTTAAAATTTATAAAGCCCAGCTCTTGATCTTTTACCTAAACACATGGACAAAAAAAAAAGTTGACATCTAATTTATATCCTCATAGGGTTTAGGATAAAAGCAAGGATAGTGAGCTTTAAATTGGCGAGCAAATATCAATACAGAAATGAATTTTGGATAAAGAATTTGCATAGAATTGTTGTCATAAGGTTATTACATGTTGAGACAAGCACTCCGCCCATCTATTATTAATTAATAAGTAAAAATAATGGAAAAAGAAATGAATTTTGGGTAAAGAATTTGCATAGAATTGTTGTCATAAAGTTATTACATGTTGAGACAAGCACTCCGCCCATCTATTATTAGTTAATAAGTAAAAATAATGGAAAAAGAATGTGGTATTTATCAGGGGTAAGAGGTAGCAAAATAAGACATTCACCTTAATGTAAACGAACATGTACTTTTCTTGGAAGTGGTAACCAATTTTAACCGATATCATTAATCTACTAATGTAACCGTGACATTGGAAGTCCATATATTAAAGTCCATTATCTTTTACAAGTTTGCGTTTAATTAAACCAAACGGGTTGAAGTGTTGAACCTGCCAACTTGCTTCGATTTCATGGTTTATGAACACTATTAATATAAGGTGTTGATCTTCTTGAATCATATTATGGTTGTACTAATGTTAAATGCAGGAACTGAAGGTGCACTTAATGAATTAGTAAGATCTCATAATATCATTAGGAAAAAAAACATTAGCCATTGTGTTCTATATAATTCGCAACTTTTAGGCTTTTGGGTTATTGATTAACTAACATACCTGATGACGGGGGTAGCCCAAGACTAAATAAAATGACTAAATATGCAAATGCTCAAATGGTTAAACGGTTCAATGGTTAAAAAGCTGTGAGATGGGAAAAGCGAGGCGGAAACAGTGGCCAGTTACATAGATACTGGGGCAGCCACTGAAATCATGTTCGAAAAATTCTTCAACCGTTTAAGCAACGAAGAACGTTCAAGGCTTCAACCTTCTGGAACCTCTATAAAAGGTATCGCTGACATACCCCTCAAACCTTTAGGGCAGCTGACCCTTAATGTTCGTTTCAGTGAAGGTTTAAAAGAAAGAACCCAACCATTAACCTTTGTGGTTATCAACATCCCCTCAAGCTATGACGTGATCATTGGGAGACCAGGACAGTGTGCATTTTACATGGCAGTGTCTGTTGGCCATGGCATGGTTAAATTTCCTACCGAAAGGGGCATAACAACCCTTCAACCCTCTCAGGAAGCTTACATGATTGAGGGTGAAAACTCAAACAGCGAAGAAGACAGGCAAAGGTTGGTCATAAACCCTAAGTACCCTGAACAACGAATAAGGGTCAATCCAAACCTTTCTCAAGAGACCCTTTTGTACCTTGAAAAGTTGCTAACACATTACAGCGATGTATTCGCTTGGTGTCCAGAGGATATGACCGGGATCCCTCGGAACATTGCCGAGCATGAATTAAGAATACCACCGGATGTCAAGCCGGTGGTCCAAAAGAAAAGAAGCCTGGCACCCGAGAGAAGTCTGGCAGCCTGCCAAGAGATTGAAAAGCTTGTGTCGGCCGGTATTCTCCGAGAAGTCAAGTACCAATCATGGGTTGCAAACCCGGTTATGGTCAAGAAACCTGACAACTCTTGGAGGATGTGCATAGATTTCAAGGATCTTAACAAGGCTTGTCCTAAAGATTGTTACCCACTACCGGAAATTGATCTCAAGGTCGACTCCCTCACAGGTTACTCGTTCAAATGCTTCCTCGATGCATACAAAGGCTATCACCAAATCCTCATGAAGAAAGAGGATGAGGAAAAAACAGCCTTTCACACGGACAAAGGGATCTTTTGTTATCAAAAGATGCCTTTCGGCCTCAAAAATGCAGGAGCTACCTATCAACGACTCGTTGACAAAGCCTTCGAAAGCCAAATTGGCAAAAACATGGAGGCATACGTTGACGACTTGGTGATTAAAAGCAAGACGGAACATCAAATGCTTTACGATATTCAAGAAACTTTCAAGAACCTCAGAAAAGTTAACATGAAGCTTAATCCGGAAAAGTGCTCATTTGGATTCGAGGAGGGAAAATTCTTGGGTCACATTGTTGGAAAGCAAAGCATCAAAGCCAACCCTAACAAAGTGAAAGCCGTCATCGAAGCCAAACCACCAAAAACCAAGAAGGAGGTTGAAAGCTTAAACGGGAAGCTTGCAGCCTTGAAGCGTTTCACCTCAAAGTTGGCTGAAAGATCTCTGCCCTTCTACAAAACGCTCAAGAACTGCTCAGACAAGAAGGATTTCAAATGGACTGAAGAAGCTGAAGAAGCTTTCAACCAAATGAAGCAACATTTAGCTTCCCTGCCAGATATCGCAGCACCAAAAACCGGGGAGTTAATATCGGTGTACCTCTCAATTGTTGACGAGGCCATCAGTGCAGTCCTCACCATTGAGCGAGACAAGGCCCAGGTACCCGTTTATTTTTTCAGCAAAACTTTAAAATTAGCTGAAACAAAATACCCTCCCCTTGAAAAACTTGCCCTAGCCCTAGTTCAAACAGCTAGAAGGCTTCGAAGGTATTTCCAAGCACACCCCATACAAGTGGTCACCGACCAACCTATTAAGAGTGTGCTTGAAAAACCTGAAAACTCGGGGCGATTAGCCAAATGGGCCATAGAACTGGGTGAGCATAACATCATCTATGTCCTAAGAAAAGCTATCAAGGCACAAGTCTTAGCCGATTTCATTGTGGAAGTCCCAAACCAGACAATCACTGAAGTGAATGCTACCACTACTGAACCCTCCAACCCTGAAGCCTGGAAACTTTTTACTGATGGGGCTTCAAGCGTTGAAGGGTCAGGAGCTGGGCTAATTTTGATCAACCCAGAAGGGCTGGAATTCACATATGCTCTCCGTTTTAATTTTCAGACCACCAATAACGAAGCTGAATACGAGGCACTAATAGCTGGCTTAAGGCTAGCTAAAGAGATGAAAATCGAAAAGCTTGAAGTGTTCACAGATTCGTTGCTGGTTTCAAGCCAAGTGAATGATAGCTACATAGCTAAGGAACCCAACATGAAAAAATACAAAGAAAAATCCAAGGAACTGATGAGTACCTTCAAGGCATGCAACATCAAACAAATCCCCAGATCTCAAAACAAAAAGGCTGATGCCCTAAGTAAGCTTGCATCTCTCACTTTTGCCCACCTTACCAAGAAGGTGCTGGTAGAAGTGTTGAAGGCCCCATCAATCGATGAATTGGAAATTCAAGATGTAGTTACCGAAGAAGATCCAAACTGGATGACTCCCATCAAAAAGTTCCTCAAAAATGGTGAATTGCCAAATGATCAAGTAGAAGCCAAAAGGGTTGAGATCAAGGCAAGGCAATACATACTACAAGGAGAAACTCTTTACAAAAAGAGTTACCTTGCCCCCTTTGTAGGATCGGATTCTGACCCGAACGAGTCAATCAGAGGAGTTTGATCAGATACAGGTGCGGAAAACAAGTACCTGACGAAGAAACAGCTAGATCTTCACTTAATTCTCTTTACTGATTGATTTAACACTTTTTACACGCAATTCTCACACCGGCAGCACCTCGGTATGGAAATCTCAAAGTTACAAATGTGGACCTCTCATATGGTATTTATAGGTGAGGTGGACCTCTTATTCGGCATGTCCGTATAAGCGGTCCAGGTAGGTGTGAGGTGGACCTCTTATTCGGCATGTCTGTATAAGCGGTCCAGGACTCTAAAACACCTAAACTCTCCAGTTTTCTCGTAAAACGCGCCCTAATCTATACAATACAATGAAAGACTCGATCTAAGACGAAATCAACAGATGTAGTGCACCAACAGACTCCCCCTCAGATGTTGATGGAGTCGACTATCGAGTCACAACAATACTGTGTCTTCACATCTTCAGTCTTGATCAGTCTCTGGGCTTTCTTTCTCTCTATCTTCAGACTCCCCTTCTCGATTTACTGGCATTCCTTTGTTCTTCAGTAATATCTTCAGGATCGTTGTCTGTCTTTTCATCTAACAGATTCTCATCTTTTCCTGCAAATTCTCTACCCAAAACATAAGTTTTACAATTTTTAGAATAAAGACAAATGCACTAAAACAAACTCTTCTACAAATCAAACTGAAACTTTATCAGTGACAATCTTGATGAACCCCCTGAAAGGTTAAATTATGAAAACATTTGATTTCAAACAAACACTCCCCCTCAAATATTGCTCATCATGTTTAGCACTCGGAATTTTGAAAATCAACTTTCCAATATCAGTTTGTCAAAAAAATCTTTTTGGCTTTTTACAAAATTTTATGCTAAAACACACTGAAAATCTTTTTGGATTTTGGAATAGAGAAACATGTAATGCAGTAAAGAAATATTTACAAACGATATTTTTGTGAGTTCGTGTAAGAGGATCATATCAGTTTATGAGACATGTCACCAACACCTTTAAGCTTCATTTCATTTTAAGTTCTAAACAATTCACCTAGATTGTCAGTATATTTGTCCACTTAAATTTTCACACAAATTTCAACTGATCTGAGATACGATATTAATGTCTTAAGAACTTAAACTTATCTGTGTGTCCCACTACTTGAATATACTCCCGTATCCAGATCCCAATATTCAGTCTTACAGGTGAGTATACCACAGCTGATATCTGTTCAGAGGTTAAATGCGAGGGCCGTGAGAGCTTAGGTCGATACTTCCGTATACGCAGAGAGATGACGGCTTCGACTTTTCGGTGTGTCCCCTTTAGAGGATCTTTTGATTCAACAGCAGTGACTATCAATTTTATTGTTTCATCAGCTTGCTGAGGGCGATGCTATGTTTCAAGCATTTGCGGAAAGCATTATCCGGGGACTAGGTCAGTACTTCTATACAGCAGAAGTCCTGGGATAATACCCCAGATATCACTGAGCATAAAGACCTAGTATCTCAGAATAAGGGACCTTTCAAACAAGATTTCAGGGGTTACCTATATATCCAAGCAGTTTTGTTAACCCACAGAATAAGCAAGGTTGAATTTTAGGTTTATATCTCGTCACAATCTACTAAATGTGTAAAAACCTACTGGCACATCCTCAGTGAGATTGTTTATCACATTTTAACTTTCCAATTCTTTAGCATGTTGTGATAGTCCACTGATGTACTATCATTTCCTCTTTTCACAACAAAACTCATTTTTCATTTTATCATGTTTTTGACTTTTTCAAATTTTCTAATGTTTTTGGATTTTCTGAAATTTCCCTACTCCCCCTAAAATGCAAACACATTTCAAAGGAAATTTGAAAATAACTAGATTCTTGACCCACTTGAAAACATAGAAAACAACACAAACTGTACAGAATCATGACAACCAATATCAAATCGCCTCAATTCGCCATTCACTAGGCATAAACAATTTGAACTCCCCCTATCACAAACCATTTTCTCATTTAGATTTCAAAACACTAAAGTTTGTTTTAATCAAAATGATTTTTCCGGAAAATGAGTTTGTTAAGATAAAAACCACTTGTAGATTTACCATTTGTTTAAAATCGGGGATATGGTTCATCATCTTGTTCTTTGTAATATCATGAGTTAGTAAATCAAGTACAACTTAATGTCCCTGATTCACTATTTTGCAATTAAGCAACCTGTACCACTTGTAAAATAACCATACAATACCACTTGTATGTATGTACAAAATGCCGATTCCTGCTTCGCACTTACCAACCTGGAAGCTCCAGCGTAGTCATTCAACCTGTAAAGTTTTAACAATTTTAAGAATTTTTCATACAAACTCAAAATACATGAATAATGCTGATTCCTGATCCACGATTACAAACTTGGGATCTCCGGCAAAGTCAAGTTTTTCAATCGAAGAAAATGTCCACCCAAGCCTGACCAGCCTTGGGTGTTTTCAATTCAGATTTTGTTGGGGTGTAAGTTGCTTTCTTTGTAGCGTAGAAGTCTTTTACCCCTTTCACCTTCCTATCAACCATTTTACCGAAAATTTTCTTTACATTTCCATTAAATGCTTTCTCAACATCAAAATTATCCTTTTCAGAATAATCCTGATTTGAGACTTCAGTCTTTCCAACTTTTCTTTTAAAATTCTCAGTCCTCAATGGTGGAAAGTTCTCGTCATCCATTGAAGGAACTGAGTTTTCATCACTCTCATCAAACTGTGGCTCCTCTGATTTTGTGGAATCAGATTCATCGCCAGATTTTACCTCAGATTTCTTAACAACCCATTCTTGGTTGTCAAGTTTTACACTTCCTTTGTAAAATCTCTTCGAACATTCACCAACTTCAAATGTCGAATTTTTGAAAACTTTAAATTGTTCAGTTGGTGGTTTGGTTTTATCAACAACAATTTCTTTCATTTTTCCAGAAACTCCCTGTTTTGTGTGCGTCGCTTTCGGACAGTTCCATGCAATGTGACCAACTTCATTGCATTGGAAACAGGTTCTGGTTTCTTTCTTCACATAAGCTCCATTCTTTTTTTTTCTCGGCAAGAAATTCTTGATTAGATTGTTTCCAGAATGAGCACTTCTTCTCCTCTTCTAAGCTTGTACCTGAAACAAATTTTGTATTTGTTTTAGAAAATTTTCCGTTTTTATAGTTTTCTGGTGGAGTAAAACCAAGTCCTTTCTTTTTGTAGCTTCTATTTTGGTTTGGTTTCTTTTGAAAACCCGAACCAGAATTGTAACCTTTTTTCTTGTTTAGACGTTGTTGAACTCTTGAGGTGTAAAATTTAGGTTTTACAATAAGATTTTCATCTTTTATTTCAGAAATATTAATTTCTTTTAGTTTGAAAACCTTTTTAAGCATTTCTGGTTTAACACCTCTTATTGGAAATTCTTTATCAAAATATAATTTGTCAGAACCATTCAAAGTATATGCAACTTCAAACGTTTCGTCATTCAAATTATATTTTGACAATAAAAATTCTTTACTGTAAACCCGTTTTCTCGACGATTTTGAACTCTTATCGGACGAACTCAAACTCCCAACTGACTGACACGAACTTTCGGACTCGGACTTTGACTCTGACTCCTCATCCTTATCCAACACCTGATCGACCACTCGTTTTATCAGTTCGGACTCATGATCTGTGTCGGACGCTGTGAACGTGACGTCAATATTGTCTGGTAAAACATCGGTTATCTCAGATTCTAACTTAATATTGACCGCCTGTTTTAGTTCTTCCTCGTTGGGTTTTCTAGGCGAGTACCCTTCCCAAATCGGAGGCGGACACTTATTATAACAGATACCCTGTTTCTTACCAGTATCCGTTCTCTTCTTTGACTGTTCATCTTTAAATGCCTCGAAACCTTCAACTGTTGGATAAATTCTATCCATTACGTAGTCACAACCTTTGTAACTTTGCAGCAATCTTCTGATTCTTTCATTTTCAGCTGCTTCATTTTCCAACTCTTTCTTCAACTTTGCACATTCTTATATGTACATGTTGGTCTCTTTCTGCTTTGTCATCATTGTTGCATTCATCATCTTCAAAGCTTTCTCTCGTTCAGAGTTAGTCTTCTCCAGACTATTCACATGCCTGTTCAATACATCATATGATTTTTTCAAATTCTTTACATCAAACAATAACTGTTCTTTCAACTTTTCTAACTCACTAAACCTCTCATCTTTTTCTATACATTGTTTACAAGACTCTAAACACGTAAGACAAGGTTTTGTGACTTCAACAATCTTTTCGATCTCTATGATTTTTTCAACTTCAACAACTTTCTCAGCTTCAGTCACCTTTTCTGCTTCAATAATCTTCTCATAACACTACTATTATCAGTTGGTGATTGGTCAAACACTACTGATTTGTCAGAACTATCATCCGAAGAACCAGAGTTAGATGATGTTTGATCAAAAACGAATGCTCTTTCAGAACTTTCATCTGAAGAACAAGAATCAGTTGATGTTTGATCAAAAACAATTGATTCTTCTGAACTTTCATCGGATGAAACGGATTTTTCTTCTTGATTCTTCTTATTCACATCATTGTTCTCCATTTGTTCTTCAAGCTTCTTAATGAATTGACAAATTGACAATCTAGAGTATTCTCCATTTCTTTTTAACTCCAACAGATATGTACCCCATTCTTGTTGAGGTATGGAATTGGCTAATCTCTTAACCCATTCATTTGGATTTTTCTGAATACCCTTCTTAGACATTAAGCGAACAAGATGACTATACCTCTCAATGATACTCTTTGTACTTTCTCCTGGACAACCTGAAAACAAATCAAATTCTTTCTTTAATACATTTATTCTATTAACTGTTTCACTAGTCATATTAAAGAATTTTAAGTCCATGATTCGGAAACACGTTTATCGAGACAGTCACTTAAAATGAAATATCAAATTCAAACTAGATCCCCTTTCGAATGAAATGATTCACCTCGTGAAACACCTGAAACAAACAAACAAAACACAATCAGTTTAAAACACTTATCAAAGCAACTGAATCAAACTGATACTCTGTGCGAACTGAATGTTAACAGACTGTTCAGACTGAAAATCGACACACTGTGCTGACTGAACTTGATGTGAATTGAGTTTGTTGTCAAAACACGCGAACTACTGTGACCCGGATTAAACTCAAACAACCGGATTTACTACGGACGAACTGATGGACTTTCAAACGACGTGATGAAATTTTGACAACTTGTGAACTCCAAATTGTACGAACTGCAACTAACTTCCAAGCGAATTGATTTCTATCAAACGAATTGAATCTTTTCAAGCGTCCTGAACACACTAAACAAACTGGAACAAATTTGGATACAAATAGACTGAACCAACACAACCAAATCCTTTACCCCAAGTGCCGATACTAATTTTTTTAAAAAATGAAACACACTAGACAAATTGGTCGATGGTAATGAACAACAATAATTGGGCCTTAAAGCATATGTATCCAACAAACTGTTTTTTTTTTAAAACGGTGATTTAATGGATCGACGTGTATCAGCTTCTTTGAGCGGCAAATCTGAATTGTATCAAGTGGGCGGTGGGAATGGGCTTGTGGACGGTTGAAGCCAAAAGCTAGTATTGGACCTCTTTTTTTAAAAAAACAATAGCCACCAAAGGACTTTAGATGATAGGACCGTTGAATATTATGTCACCACTTTTAACTACACATAATCTTTCTATTGGTCCGTTTAAATGATAGTGGGGCGGTGCTTTGGACAAATAAAAGCTGTGAATGGACCACTAAATGGTACTTGATCAATTATAGTAAATGGCTGGAATATGGGCGGTGACTTTATAACAATGGCTGACAACCTCTAATGCTCAGACAGTCACATGAAGACGATGACTAATGAGCGATCCAACATGTGACATATCAGCGAGCCACAATTGAAACGTTTGGAGCGAGCCACACTTGTCACAATGAGCGGTTCACAAAATTGTCTTAAGAGCGAGCCAAGTAGTTCACAGAAGCGGTTCTCAACTGTCCCACATGAGCGAACCACACACTTGTTCGTATAAGCGACCTAAGCAACTAATTTGGAGCGGTTCACATCTGTCCAAATAAGCGACCCAGACTTTTTGACGAAAAACCGAACCGAAAATCCTAGATTTCTCCTAAACGGCTAGGAGTTTCGATCTGAAACTTGGTAGGGTTTTAGATCAGGTATATGCGCACAACATATCCAAAAATTAGCCAAAACGGACCGTGAAATCTTGGTCTGACGAAGAAAGAAGGTGTAGAAGAAGAATATGTGACGAAATCCAGCAAATTTCAATAGAACTCCTCCTCCTGAAGCTCTGATACCACTTGTAGGATCGGATTCTGACCCGAACGAGTCAATCAGAGGAGTTTGATCAGATACAGGTGCGGAAAACAAGTACCTGACGAAGAAACAGCTAGATCTTCACTTAATTCTCTTTACTGATTGATTTAACACTTTTTACACGCAATTCTCACACCGGCAGCACCTCGGTATGGAAATCTCAAAGTTACAAATGTGGACCTCTCATATGGTATTTATAGGTGAGGTGGACCTCTTATTCGGCATGTCCGTATAAGCGGTCCAGGACTCTAAAACACCTAAACTCTCTAGTTTTCTCGTAAAACGCGCCCTAATCTATACAATACAATAAAAGACTCGATCTAAGACGAAATCAACAGATGTAGTGCACCAACACCCTTGTTAAGATGTGTCGGTCCGGAACAAAGCAAGTACTTGATCAAAGAAATTCATGAAGGTGTGTGCGGAGCTCACTTTGGAGCTAGGTCGGTGGTTGCAAAGCTCATGAACCTCAGATATTTCTAGCCATCAATGCACCGTGATACGACCGAAGAATTGAAGAAATGTGACGCTTGTCAAATTCAAGCACCAATTCCAAGAAGTCCCAAGCATGACTTAGTCCTAATAACCTCGGCATGGCCATTCCACAAATGGGGGATGGACATTGTTGGTCCATTTCCCCCAAGCAAAGGGGGAGTAAAATTCTTACTGGTGGCAGTAGATTATTTCACCAAATGGCCCGAAGTCAAACCACTTGCCAAAATCACGGGAAAACAAGTCATTGACTTTGTTTGGGAAAACATCATTTGCCGTTATGGATTGCCGGGAGTACTCGTCACTGACAACGGAAGACAATTTGCTGAGAAGCCTTTCAGCACTTGGGGCAAGGAATACAAAATCAATCAGGTCTTTAACTCAGTGGCTTATCCGCAATCAAACGGTCAGGTGGAAAGAACAAATAGAAGCATAGTGGAAGCCATCAAGACAAGATTGGGAAGATACGAAAACAACTGGCTTGAAGAATTGCCTAGTGTTCTATGGGCAATTAGAACAACCGAAAAAACAAGCCACAAGAAAACACCTTATAGCTTGGTATTTGGATCCGAAGCTGTGATCCCCGCTGAGATAGGAGTTGTAACCCAAAGAATTGTCAACATGAATCCCGAAACAAACCAAAAAGAGATCATGTTGAATTTACAACTCCTAGAAGAAGCAAGAGATCAAGCCGCAATTCAAGAGGCCAAATATAAGCAACAAATGGAAGCTTACTACAACAAAAAAGTCAAGAACGAACGTTTCAAGCCAGGGGACCTGGTCCTCAGAAACAACGAAGCTAGCAAGAAAGAAAATCAAGGAAAGCTTGGTCCAAAATGGGAAGGCCCATACACCATCCTTGAAGCACACAAAGGTGGATCCTATAAGCTGGCTGTAACAACTGTCACGAAAATTGATAATTAGGATGATAATTAGGCAATAAGAAAACCCTAATTGAAACACCCAAGTAATTTCGCATAAACCCTAAAATTTTCATAACAATCGGAATCAGGATCAGGGCCCCTAAAACTCAGGGGGGGGGGGTAAACCCTAGTTGGTAATATCTTAATAGTTTTACGTGGGAGCTAAGTTTTCAGTCGAAACCAACTCACCCAAGCTACCTGTACACGAACACACCCTATGCTAGACTAGGGTCTCTCGCGCCACGCGCAAGGAAATCCTTCGCGTGGCGCGAGGGAGTGCATTTTTCAGATATAAATAGAGGATGTTGGCACTTGAAATTCTGTGATAATTCGACGTCCAAATTCCGTTTATACACGGAGATATCGTCTGAATACTACACAACCACACACTAAACTCGAAGTGCTGCCACAATCAGGGTAATAACTCGATCGCTGTTACGATTCAACGTCCGATCGATTATAACTATCCAACGATTGTCTGAGTGCTGCTCAAATTGAGCTTATACTTTGATTATTCGTCGTGATTTCAACTTGAATATTAGAGTGCTGTTCGAATCCGGACTATGCTCTATTATTTGTTGTAACTCCGATTGAATTATTAAGTATTGCACTTGATAATCTTTGTGAGGGTTTAATCTCGTGAATTGACGTAACTGCTGTATTAGTTACTAACCTGCCTGTGTGTGCATTGTGTTAATTTAGGATAATCGAGGCTAATCAGTAGGCTTATCTATTGCTCGTTAATCTGCAATGTGAGTCATTCTTCTTTTTAAACTGTTTTCTCACAGTTTGTAAGTATTACAAAACTCCAAGTTATTTTCAAAGGTTATAATTACAGGGATTAAGTCTATGTAATCACCATATTACAGCCGGTATGTGGGGTTTTGTATACATTACTTATTTCCCGTCACACTTGGACAAACGGGTGGCCAAGGGGTGATCTGACCACAGTCACAGACACCATTGGACAAATGGGCTAGCCAATGGTTGGTCGAGTGACAAATACTGTGGGTAGTTGGTTTGATATCAGAAACATTGTAATTCCCCTTAATACTGTAATTTATAATTAACGGGTCGTTTTAGAAAACAGAATGATTCACTCAGTATTTCCCCGCTGACAAAACCTTTTTCAAACATGTTTCAGGTGATCTGTGTGATCCAGGAAAAGTGCAGTAAAGCACTACAAGCTCAGAGAAGTGGCTCATTGTGAATAAATAAATAAAACATATTTTGGAAAATAATGATTTCTGTGTGAAATCAAATGATTGTAAATTATGGGATTTTATCCCTAAAAACTTTGTGTAATATATTAAAACGAGCATTTTTACGGTGAAAAGATCCTGTAATAAAAGACTTCCGCTGCCGCATAAATTAAATACCACGGGTACCACTGGACTGCTCGCGGCTCCCAATTCCGTCCAGGGTGGGTCGGGGGTCGTGACAGAAGGTGGTATCAGAGCTAATAATTAATAACTATTGAGCCACTGATCGAGCCACTGATTTAAGCCTATTACGGAATTAAGTATTTGACAAAATACTTAATCCTACTAGTTATCATTCTGTGATTATTTGTTGTATTAACTGATTATTTGTTAATTACAGTATGGGTAAACAAAAGTTGTCTGCTATCTACCACAAATTAGATATTGTATCTTCTTCTAAAAACCCAATAAACCTAGAAGAAGGAATCTTTGTCCGTAAGGCAAACTATGAGAATCCTCTTTCCCCAGAGAAAAGGGATTCGATACTTAAAAAGAGTCAGGAGAAAAAGAAACCCCGAACCAAGAGAGTTAGGTTTAACCCAGAAGTTCAAAAGTTGGGTAATAGTACACCTTGGGAAGATAAAATAGATAAGAAATGGGCAAATCTCTATATGCTAGCTACTGTATCAGAAAATGCCAATCTCTAAATATCCGATAAAGTTGGGTCTAGTAAGAGAAATCCCAATCCAGTGAATAAATAAAGTTCTAGTGTGTTTATTTCTGTTGTCCTTTGTATAAATTAGTATGCAATAAAACTTCAGTGTTTGTTTGTTAAACTTTGTTCCAAAGTTTTAACATTACATTCTTGTATTTTACATATATACTATGCAGCATGAATGAGATGTCGGAAGCATTCCAGAATCTCAACTTATATCCAGTGCCTTTCGAAGTCTCTCACGACTTTACTGGTTACATTGCTGACATAGAAGAACCTGTGGAATTCAAAGCTCCACCGCTGGAAAAAGCCAAACCTAAAAAGAAAAGAAGATACGTAGGGTGGAGGAAAGTACGCCGTAGGAAACCAACTACTAGGAGACTTCCTAAAATAGAAAATCCTGTGAGCATGAACAAGGGAAAGGAAATAGAAACTGGAGAAAGTTCGAAACCACCAGAAAAGGAAATAGGAATAGATCTTAAGCAAAAGGGAATAGAAATTGGCGAAAGCTCTAAACAGTCTGAGGAAATCACGTTCCAGGACGAAATAGACCGCCTACTGGATAATTGTGATGTTCTAGAGCCTATCAACGATAATCTTTTCTCTTATCCTGCTACAGCCCAATTCCCACTAGACCTAGGACCAGCTATTCCAGAACCACTAGTTCACACCAGACCATTAGGCCAAATGGAGGAATGGTGGACTAATGACTGGCAATTCCAAAATATAGTTAATAGTCCCTATAGTTTTCTCCCACAGTTTGATCCAGAACCTATCCCTAATCCGCCAATGAGCTATGAAAATTTAGCTGAATTACGTCAGTTTGGTGAAGAACTGATAGGCACCGGGAATAGGATCCGGGAAATGGGGGAGCAGATCTCTTGGAAGTACGACGAGAGGGAGCGTCGTTACTAAAACTGCCAGTGGACCAAAAGATAGGAAGGGCTGGAAAAAGTTTGTCTGTATTATAACTAATATAGTAAAACTGATTCTGTAAAATGGGCAATAAAACCTTGTAAGATATGGTGTGTACGGAGGCATATACAATATACAATAACAAAATGAAAGTCGAGAAATCGACAATTTTGGTTATGTTTGTATGTTGTAGTAATTTATGTCTTCATCTGTGCTAAATTGTTATTAATAAGTTAGACACTAATAAATTCCTACTAATTAGCAGATGGAAAACGCTAACAATGAACCAATTAATGAAGTAAATCAATCTGAGCAAGAACCGGAAGATCAATATATAACCCGACAAGATATTGAGCACTTTATCGCCCAAGGAATAGCCCATGCTATTCCAGAAATTGTGGCTGCTGTTCAGAAACCTGCCGAACCACAACTAATTCCTAGTAAACGTATTCCAAAAGATAACGGCAGTAACAGCCTAAATGGAGGCGGCAATCATGACGATCATGATCCGCAACCGGCCCCACTCTCTAAAAGAATAAAAGCTGCAACGCCTGGTTGCACTTACAAAGAATTTCTTGCTTGCAAACCCGCAGAATTTGTAGGTAATGAAGGGGCAACTGCAACACTGCGTTGGTTAGAGAAAACCGAGGCAGTAATTGCAATAAGCAAATGTGCCGAAAAGGATCAAATGATGTATGCATCAAATCTATTCAAAGAAGGAGCACTCGAATGGTGGAACACGATCCTCCAGGCAAAAGGAAGAAGGGTAGCCTATGCAATGAATTGGGAAGAATTTAAGAGTCTTGTCGAAAGAAAATTCTGTCCCGAATACGAGAAGGAACAAATGGCAAACAAGTTCCTGAGTCATCGTATGTTAGGTGTAGACTGTCGAGGATATACTTCGACATTCTTTGAATACGCAAGGGTGGTGCCAACACTGGCTTCGCCAGAACCGGTACTCATTTCCCGTTACATCTGGGGGTTAATTAGTGAAATCCGAAACATCGTTAAAGCTGCGAGACCTCGTACCATTGACGATGCGGTAGAATTAGCTAACACCCTAACGGATGAATTGGTACGCACAAGAGAGGAAGATCGTAAGAAGGAAATAGCTCAGAAGATTACCCAAGGGTTTCGTATGGGTAATATCAAGAAAAGAGGAACAGGGCAATCCTCATCACCTCCTTTCTGCAGAAATTGCAAAAAGAAGCATTATGGACAATGCAATATAGTTTGCAATTTTTGCAAGGCAAAAGGACATCGTGAAGAAGACTGCAGGAAGAAAACAAGAATTTGTTATAACTGCAGAGAAAGGGGACATTTTCAATCCGAATGTCCTAAGCTAGCTAAACCAATAGACAACAAAGCTAAACCAGCTGAAGGAGCAACCAAGAAGAATATACGTGCATTCCAGCTGACCACTCAAGAAGCCGAACTTATTCCAGATGTGATAGCTGGTACGTTCCTAGTACATGACGTATTTGCAAAAGTATTATTTGACTCTGGTGCGAACCAAAGTTTTATTAATACTTCATTTTGTCAAGCTCTCAAGTTACCTTTAACCACTCTTAGGCAAATTTTCACAGTTGAAACCGCAGAAGGAAATTCTGTAAACATAGATAAAATCTGGCAAGAAGGAAAAATAGAACTATTAGGCCATAAGTTTTCTGCAAATTTGTTACCAACGAATTTAGCCGGATTCGATATCGTATTAGGAATGGATTGGTTAATAGCCAACCATGCACGAATCCTATGTGACAAAAATGCAGTAGAAATTCAAACCCCTACAGGAGAAGTAATTTTAATCACTGGAGATAAACCTCGAAAGCCACTGAAATTTATCTCAGTAATAAAATTGGCAAACTATTCGAGAAAGCAGGAAATGGTGTATATGATTTCAGTAATCATTAACACTAAAGATAAGGAACTTCAGGATATTCCAATAGTCTCAGAATACCCAGACGTTTTTCCAGAAGAATTACCTGGGTTACCACCTGATAGAGAAGTAGAGTTTAGAATTCATTTAATTCCAGGTACTGCACCAATAGCCAAAACACCATATAGATTAGCACCTACCGAAATGCTAGAATTGAAAAAGCAATTAGATGAATTATTAAGCAAAGGATTCATACAACCGAGTTCATCCCCTTGGGGTGCACCGGTACTGTTTGTGAAAAAGAAAGATGGATCGATGAGAATGTGTATCGATTATAGAGAATTGAATAAGGTTACGATTAAGAATCGATACCCACTACCTAGGATTGATGATCTTTTTGATCAATTGCAAGGAGCTAGGTATTTCTCTAAGATAGATTTAAGATCTGGATATCATCAGTTGAAGGTACAAGAAGAAGACATACCTAAAACTGCCTTCAGAACTAGGTATGGTCATTATGAGTTTACAGTCATGCCCTTTGGATTAACAAATGCCCCAGCAGCATTCATGGACATGATGAATCGAATCTGTAAACCATACTTGGATAAATTTGTGATCGTTTTCATCGACGATATACTTATTTACTCCAAAAGCCAAAAAGAACATTGTGAACACTTACACGTTCTCTTAACTTTGTTAAGAAAAGAAAGGCTTTATGCCAAATTCTCGAAATGTGAATTTTGGATGCAAGAAGTACAATTCTTAGGTCATGTGGTAAATCATGAAGGTATCCATGTAGATCCTGCTAAGATAGAAGCAATTACAAAGTGGAAAGTCCCACAAACAGCTATGGAGATAAGAAGTTTTCTAGGCTTAGCTGGATACTATAGACGATTTATCAAAGATTTTTCTAAGATAGCCGTACCTTTAACTAAGTTAACCTGTAAAGCTGCTAAGTTTGAATGGGGACCTAGACAAGAAGAAGCCTTTAAGATTTTAAAGCATAGATTGACGAATGCACCAATCTTAGCTTTACCCGAGGGAACAGAAGATTTTGAAGTATATTGTGATGCTTCAAAATTAGGCTATGGATGTGTGTTAATGCAACGCAAGAAGGTAATTGGTATGCTTCTAGACAATTGAAAAAGCACGAAGAAAATTATACGACTCGTGATTTAGAATTAGGAGCCATAATTTTTGCCCTTAAGATATGGAGACATTATCTATATGGAAGTAAGTTTACTGTTTATACAGATCATAAGAGTTTAAGATATATATTTGGGCAAAAAGAGTTAAACATGAGGCAAAGAAGATGGATGGAGATGCTGAGCGATTACGACTGTGATATTCAATATCACGAAGGAAAGGCAAATGTAGTTGCAGATGCCTTAAGTCGTAAGTACCATGAGAAACAGAAATGAGTCCGTGCTCTGAGGTTAAATCTACAAGTAGATTTAATGGCACAAATTAAAGAAGTTCAGAAAACAGCAATCCAAGACGATGCTGAAGGAATGAAAGGTTACCTAAAAGAAGTAGAACAAGGAAATGATGGAATTTGGAAATTCCATAAGAAACGAATTTGGGTACCTAAGCAAAGAGAGTTAAGAAATAAGATTTTAGAAGAAGCTCATAAATCTAGGTATACCATGCACCCAGGAAACCATAAAATGTACCAAGATTTAAGGAATAATTTCTGGTGGATAGGAATGAAAAAGGATATAGCCGAATACGTATCCAAGTGCTTAACTTGTTCACAAGTTAAAGCTGAACACCAGAAACCTTCAGGACTACTACAACAGTTAGAAATGCCTGTATGGAAATGGGAACTCATAACAATGGATTTTGTTACCAAGTTACCCAGAACCAGAAAAGGTAATGATGCTATTTGGGTAATTGTCGATCGATTAACCAAATCAGCTCATTTTCTACCAATAAAAGAAACCTTTAGCATGGAAAGGTTAGCACAACTGTACGTGGACGAAGTAGTATCCCTACATGGAGTCCCGCTCTCCATTGTATCGGATAGAGATAGTCGTTTTACTTCTCATTTCTGGACAAGTTTTCAGAAAGCAATGAGAACTCGACTAAACCTAAGTACTGCTTATCATCCACAAACAGACGGACAGAGTGAAAGGACAATACAAACTCTAGAAGACATGCTCCGAGCATGTGTAATTGACTTTGGTGGTAATTGGGATAGCCATTTGCCATTAATTGAATTTTCCTATAACAATAGTTATCATTCAAGCATCGAAGCTGCACCATTCGAAGCACTGTACGGACGTAAGTACAGAACTCCAGTATGTTGGGCAGAAATCGGAGAAAGTCAATTATCAGGTCCTGAAATTGTACAAGAAACTACTGACAAGATAACTCAGATCAAGGAAAGATTGAAAACAGCCAGAGATCGCCAGAAAAGCTATGCAGACAATCGTCGCAAGCCGCTCGAATTCCAAGTAGGAGATAAAGTACTTTTAAAAGTTTCTCCTTGGAAAGGAGTAGTACGATTCGGTAAGAAAGGAAAACTGAGTCCAAGGTATATTGGACCATTCCCCGTGATTCAACGAATAGGACCAGTAGCTTATCGTTTACAACTACCAGAAGAATTAGCTGGAGTACATAATGTATTTCATGTATCCAATCTCAAGAAATGTCTATCAGATGAGTCCCTGGTAGTACCTCTTCAAGATGTAGAGGTGAACTAAAAGTTGAAGTTTATAGAGAAACCACTACAGATCAAAGATAGAAAAGTCAAGTTTCTCAAACACAAACGACTGGGGTTGGTCAAAGTCAAATGGGAATCCAAGAGAGGACCAGAGTATACTTGGGAACTGGAATCAGAAATGAAGCGAAAGTACCCTCATCTATTTCAGTAAATCTCGAGGACGAGATTTTTCTTTAGGTGGGGAGGATGTAACAACTGTCACGAAAATCGATAATTAGGATGATAATTAGGCAATAAGAAAACCCTAATTGAAACACCCAAGTAATTTCGCATAAACCCTAAAATTTTCATAACAATCGGAATCAGGATCAGGGCCCCTAAAACTCAGGGGGGGGTAAACCCTAGTTGGTAATATCTTAACAGTTTTACGTGGGAGCTAAGTTTTCAGTCGAAACCAACTCACCCAAGCTACCTGTACACGAACACACCCTATGCTAGACTAGGGTCTCTCGCGCCACGCGACACGCGCAAGGAAATCCTTCGCGTGGCGCGAGGGAGTGCATTTTTCAGATATAAATAGGGGATGTTGGCACTTGAAATTCTGTGATAATTCGACGTCCAAATTCCGTTTATACACGGAGATATCGTCTGAATACTACACAACCACACACTAAACTCGAAGTGCTGCCACAATCAGGGTAATAACTCGATCGCTATTACGATTCAACGTCCGATCGATTATAACTATCCAACGATTGTCCGAGTGCTGCTCAAATTGAGCTTATACTTTGATTATTCGTCGTGATTTCAACTTGAATATTAGAGTGCTGTTCGAATCCGGACTATGCTCTGTTATTCGTTGTAAATCCGATTGAATTATTAAGTATTGCACTTGATAATCTTTGTGAGGGTTTAATCTCGTGAATTGACGTAACTGCTGTATTAATTACTAACCTGCCTGTGTGTGCATTGTGTTAATTTAGGATAATCGAGGCTAATCAGTAGGCTTATCTATTGCTCGTTAATCTGCAATGTGAGTCATTCTTCTTTTTAAACTGTTTTCTCACAGTTTGTGAGTAAGTATTACAAAACTCCAAGTTATTTTCAAAGGTTATAATTACAGGGATTAAGTCTTTGTAATCACCATATTACAGCCGGTATGTGGGGTTTTGTATACATTACTTATTTCCCGTCACACTTGGACAAACGGGTGGCCAAGGGGTGATCTGACCACAGTCACAGACACCATTGGACAAATGGGCTAGCCAATGGTTGGTCGAGTGACAAATACTGTGGGTAGTTGGTTTGATATCAGAAACATTGTAATTCCCCTTAATACTGTAATTTATAATTAACGGGTCGTTTTAGAAAACAGAATGATTCACTCAGTATTTCCCCGCTGACAAAACCTTTTTCAAACATGTTTCAGGTGATCTGTGTGATCCAGGAAAAGTGCAGTAAAGCACTACAAGCTCAGAGAAGTGGCTCATTGTGAATAAATAAATAAAACATGTTTTGGAAAATAATGATTTCTGTGTGAAATCAAATGATTGTAAATTATGGGATTTTATCCCTAAAAACTTTGTGTAATATATTAAAACGAGCATTTTTACGGTGAAAAGATCCTGTAATAAAAGACTTCCGCTGCCGCATAAATTAAATACCACGGGTACCACTGGATTGCTCGCGGCTCCCAATTCCGTCCAGGGTGGGTTGGGGGTCGTGACACTGGCTGACTCGGAAGGCAAAAAGCTTCCAAGGCATTGGAACGGCAAAACCTTGAAAAGGTTCCATGTTTAAACAAGAAAGCTTGGTTTGTATCAAAATGTATTCAAAGCAGAATTATGAACATCTTTTGTAAAAAGCAAGTATTGCTGAAATGAATGAAGTTGCTTTATCAAACTTGTCTTTCTATCCTAAGATCAGGTTGAGAACCTAGCAAAAAACTCCATGGCAAGGGCTATGTAAGGGGATGAGCTCCCAGGCCACATCGCTCAATAGGTTCAAGGGTTGAATGAACCTATATAAGGGGTGAGTTCCTAAATCAATACAACTCCATGAGACTTGTTAAGAAAACCTAAAATTATCTCATAGACGGGTGTGAACAGCCTACACCAAATGTTCCCTAAGCCTTAAAAATATAATCAACAAAAAGGCTTAAAAAATTCAAGTAAAAACCAAAGAAATAATAAAAAGGATAGGTGCTAGATCTTCTTGTTAAAAATACAAAGGCTAAGTGTCTGCAGCACTGAACCCTTCTAGGTATGACAAACATAAGAGTAGCACAAATTGGACAAAGACAAAGTTGCAAAAAGACAAAGAGAGTCTGAAAGAACAAAATCACTTAAACAAAAAACAAAAAAGATACAAACCAAGTCAGGCCACAAGTCTAAGAAACCTTCAAGGGTTCAAGCCACTCGAGCAACAACTCGAAACCTTAAAGGCTTCAACCTGCTAACAGACAGCCAAAAGGCTTGGAAGGTTAAAGCCAAACAGACTGCCTTAACAAAAACAGACACAAGTCTAAACACATAACATGAATAAGAAAGTTAAGATACCATACCATACCAAAGAAAGCCCTAAAGGGCTTCCAAACAAAAGATAAGGCAAGTCCTAGTGACTTGCAAACCTAACAATTGTTCAGATGGCCACACAGGCCTTCAACACAACCAAAAGGAACCTTAAGGGTCCCTGAAAACCTAATATTGTTTAAAGATTACAAACCATAAGTTGTTTTTAGTGCTAAGAAAGCTACGAATTAAGAATCAACAGACTTGGAAACTCCAGAACCTTCGCCCTTGGTCTTCTTTGTTTTCTTCAGCTTCTTAGTCTTTAAACCTCCATCACCACCCACCGCTGAAGCCTCCAAGCTTGCATCCTTAGGAACATCCGTCTGACCTGAAAGGGTATCATCACTATCCCCCGAATAGGATTCTTCCTTGAAAGAGAACCCAAGATTTCGGCACAAACTTTTTCATTTAAGCCCTCCGGTTTCAAGTCCTGCAACACAGTAAGAAGCTTACCGAAACAACCAGAAACCTGATGGATGTAAGGATAGGTCAATTTCTCCATTTGCTCACGGAGCCTTTAAAAACATCCGAAGCCTCGGGACGAAATAGAGGTGACTTCTCCAAAGGATGGCCGGATTCATGAAGCTTGTAACCAGCAATGAGGCCTTGGTGTTTCCCCAGGTTGAGAAGCTTAGTATAAACATCACCAAGGGCAGAATTGAACTCCTTAGAATGTAAAAGATAAGTAACAACCTGCTGAAAACCATGCTCAATTAACCACTGATTGTCAGCGGTAGAACGAGCAACTGAAGCCTTCAACCCCTCTTTCTCCTCACGAAAAGCTTGTTGCTGAACAGCCAAAGTCTCCCGGACAGCTTTTAACTTCAACAAGTTAGCCTCAAAACTCTTTTTCAAATCACCCATCTCAATCCCATGCATCTTCTTCAAGTCACTAACCTCCTTCTGCCATGCTGCTTCTTTCTCGGCAAAACCAGCTATCTCCTTTTTCATCGAGGCAATGGAGGATTTCATCTTATCCTTTTTCTTCGAAAATTCTTCATACTCATGCATCCTTTGACGAAAACGGGCAATACCTTGAGGAAGCATAGCAGCAAGGTTGCAAGTACTCAAAACCATCCAAGACAACATCAAGTCATCATCCATCCCAGCAATGGTCTTGTGCACTGAAGGAGGAGCAAGGTGACTAAGAGCATCTTCACAAACAGCAGCATCTTTGAAGGTGTCATCATTCTTCACTAACCAAGTAGGCACATAAATCCCTTCCAGATCTAACCCTTCAACGTCCCTGCTTGAAGACTCCTGAACAGGGGTGGCAACAACCTTCTTGCCTGGAACCTTTTTACCATGAACAACTAATTCTTTGTCCTTCTCAACACCTGCTTCACCACCTTGATCTTCCGAAACCTCAATATCATCACTCAAGTACACTGGTTCAGTAGAAGTGGATTGAGGACCAGCTTTCAACAACCGACGAGAAGATCAGCGGGTCGAAGACTTGGGAACGTTGGACTTAGAAAAACCCTTGACATTGGCAACACTAGCATAACCTGTGCCCTCAAACCTCTGCTCAGCAGTCCTAACCATAACATTCTCACCAGGAACAGACGGAGCATCCTCAAACACAACATCAGAAGTATCATCACTTTTGATAAAATTCAAAGCAGACATGACTACAAAACAAAAACAAAACAAAAGCAAGTAAGTCATAAGTCAAAAGAAATGCAAAAAGGGCAAAAAGGGAAAATGCATACCCACGCCATTTCTCATTAGTACCGGATCCCGATCGGCTTTCCCCCAAATGTTACTAACCCCTAAAAGAACTAACAAATGTCCAGGGAAGGGACGAACCCTCGAAGGGCACCCCCGAATGGCTGTAAGAAAAGCATCATTCAATTCAGATTCAGAGGGCTCCGGATCATTGAGAACCGCATCCGGATGCCTCAACACCATCTTGAAGGGAAGAATAGACTCGGAAACCCAGAAAAAGCGATCCTTCCAGGTCCCAAGTGTTGTAACCATGGACGAAATAAGGCAAGTATCAACCTTTGATGTTTCAAAGGTGAACCAGTCGCCATTCTTAGCCAAACGGAAAAACCGCCGAAAGAGCAACAAGGAAGGATCATATCCAAGAGCACGACACAAAACCTCAAAATGCAAAACCCTAGCCATCCCCTTCGGATGAACTTGCCCAAAAGAAACCCGATAATACTCCAACAAGTTCAAAACAAAAAACGAAAAGGGATAACAAAGATTCGACCATTGAAAATGACGGCAGTAAAGAGCAATCGAACCAGGGTTCGGTTTATCAACAGGAACATCACAAGCAGGAGCAGTTGGGTTAAATTTTCTATCAATACCATATTCCATACAAAATAAATCTACCTCCTCTTGTGTTAACCGAGAAAATGATTTTGCTAAGTCCTTACGAGCACCCATTTTTGAAAAACAGAAAATGAAGAATGCAAGGTGTAAAGGAAACCGAAACTAACCTTAGAGAAGGAAGGTAAATGGCAGAAACTTGGAAAGATTATGAATAAAATGGAGAGGATTTGCAATTATAAAATAAATGTAAACCTACAATAGGGGTAATAATGGCAAATAGTAATTTCTGCAAAACCGCCACCCTATCAACTGCCATACATCAATCAAATCAACTGTCAGTTATTTAAAATTCAAATTCAAATATTAACTGCCTTCAGCCTTTCAAGCCATCAAGCAACGAACCCTTGAAACCTTCAGGCGATACAATACATGCATAAAAGTCAGAAGTCTTTGAGCTCATTACCCAAAAACCTATGACTTGGGGGGCTGATGACGGGGGTAGCCCAAGACTAAATAAAATGACTAAATATGCAAATGCTCAAATGGTTAAACGGTTCAATGGTTAAAAAGTTGTGAGATGGGAAAAGCGAGGCGGAAACAGTGGCCAGTCACATCCGGAGATCGCTTCACCAACCCATAGCCGCAAAAGCAAAGCAGGTCTGCACAATGCACGCTATTACCCAGGGGTCAAAAGCCTTTAACCCCCAAAAGGGGAAACCCTCCACTGCAAGCAAGGTTACTAGTCTAATACATTCTACTTCGGGAGATGTCTTCTCTTATAAATTGACACTTCATTTACTTCAGAAAACATCTCCTGGCCAGCTCTGATTCTCTAATCTCTGGTCATTCGTGTGGAGTACTTGCTTACATACAAGTCACTCCTTTTCACATCCACCACACACATTCCATTTGCTCTCACTTCCGAATCTGAGTACATTTCAGAGGAGGAATCTTCAGCAAATAATAACAACAAACTAGTAAACCTCCTTCCACGTCTCGCAAACGTGGGGGGACCCCGTGACCTGCGTTAGGCAAGGTTGAACCCTTCAACCCTTTTGCCTAACCAACCCAACTACTACCGTTGGTCTTGTATTTGTTGCATCAACAATACCTAATCTTTCATTTCAGTGCATGATGGAAGGTATGGTTTTGAGTTTTCAACCTCATCCTCAAGTTTCAACTAATATGGCCTAGAACAATAAACTATATGCACAGGTGTGTGCATCTTTTTTTTATGATCACCATGTTTATAAATAAGGAAGGTGAGGATGATGGATGGTATTTTAGAAAATTAGTAATTGTAGAATGTTACCGCTTCCTTTAGTTTTATTATTATGCATCTTAGACCGTGGGGTATGGTGGGGCAAGAGTTTAGGGTATGGATTGACATAAGGATTATGGGGGCACTCAATACACAAACCCAAGTTCTAGGGGTATGGTGGGCGTGGCTAGGCTGGCGTGGCCAAGCCACTTCAATTTTTTTAATATAATATATATATATATATATATATATATATATATATATATATGGGATCGCTAAAATGAAAACCACCTCTAGTTGTAAAAACCATGGGAACCACTTTCTAGCCTTTGGATCAACAAGATGAATGGATGAGATTAAAAGTAACAAAAATTAATATTAAATAGATTTTGTCTTATTATGTCTTTATTATTTTAATACAAAAGGGTATTTAAGTAAAATAACTCTTTTTTGTCTTTTTGCCTTTATTATTTTTTATTACTTTTTTGTTTTATTATATTACTTTTTAGTTTTATTATATTACTTTTTATTATTTAAAAAGATTTTTTTAGTAAAAACATTTTTAAATTTAAATTTTTTTAACAAAAGACAATTTTTTTTGCGGGCCGGTTTTTGCACGCCGGGTTTTTTTAACCGTCGTTTTTACGCGCCGTTTTTTTACGCCGTTTTTTTACCGCCGTATTTTTACGCCGTTTTTTTAACGCGCTGTTTTTTAACGCCGTTTTTTAACGCGCCGTTTTTTTAACGCGCCTTTTTTTACGCGCCGTTTTTTACGCGCCGTTTTTTTAACGCCGTTTTTTACGCGCCGTTTTTTTAACACGCCGTTTTAGCGTCCCATTTTCATGTCCCATTTTTACGCGCCCTTCACACGGCCCGTTTTACGCGCCGTTTTTTACGTTAACGTTTTTTTTTACATTTTACGCGCCAATTTTTACGTTAATGTTATTTTACGTTTTACACGTCGGTTTTTTACGTTTTACGCCCCGGTTTTTTACGTTTTACGCGTCGGTTTTTTATGTGTCGGTTTTTTACGTTTTACGTGTCGGTTTTTTACGTTTTACGCCCCTATTTTTTATGTTTTACGCGTCGGTTTTTTACGTTTTACGTGTCGTTTTTTACGTTTTATGCCCCGGTTTTTTACGTTTTACGCGTCGGTTTTTTACGTTTTACGCGTCGGTTTTTTACGTTTTACGTGTCGGTTTTTTACGTTTTACGCCTCGGGTTTTTTACGTTAACGTTTTTTTTTTTTTTACATTTTACGCGCCAATTTTTACGTTAATGTCATTTTACGTTTTACACGACGGTTTTTTACGTTTTACGCCCCGGTTTTTTACGTCTTACGTGTCGGTTTTTTACGTTTTACGTGTCGGTTTTTTACGTTTTACGCCCCGGTTTTTTACGTTTTACGCGTTGGTTTTTTACGTTTTACGCGTCGGTTTTTTACGTTTTACGTGTCGGTTTTTTACGTTTTACGCCCCGGGTTTTTTACGTTAACGTTTTTTTCGGTTTTACGTTTTACGTTTTGCGTTTTACGTAAAACATTTTACGTTTTACGTTAAACTTTTTATGTTTTTAAATGTTACGTTTTATGTAAAACTTTTTAAGTTTTAAGTTTTACGTTAAACTTTTTTACGTTTTACTTTTTTAAGTTTTACGTTAAACTTTTTACGTTTTACGTAAAAGTTTACGGTTGAACTTTTTTTTCACAAAGACTTTTTTACACGAAAACTTGTTTACGCAAAGACGAACGCACCCATAAATCGCAAAGTCGGTAGGTGTCTCAGATATATGGTTATCATCATCGACTAGAGGGGGAAAACCAACAAAATCAAAACAAAGGGTATCTCGAAAAAAAAGATGTTTGGCTCACATTATCCGATAATCAAAAAGGCTGCAAAAGTGGGGTTGCAGGTTCAAAAAACCTACCCTCCGCCGTCCTTGCCGCGCCATCGTTATCTAAATTTACGTTTTTTTTTCATCATCGCCGCCCAAATTGACCATATCAAAACCCACAGTTTTTTTTTTCACCATCCAAACATTCAACACATTCGAAATCACTGATCAAACATTTAACAGATTCACAAAATCACCAACAGATCAAGAACAGAAACACCCACTAAATAAGATCAAGAACAGAAACACCCCCAATATACCAAATCATAACAAATATTAAGATCAAAATCCCCAACAGATCAAAACAAGATCAAAATACCAAACATACCAAAATACCATCGGTATCATCATCATCATTCAAGAACACATGTGAAGAACACTGGCCAAGAAATCACCAGAAAAATCAACTAAACCCAGAAAAAAAAAGAAGAACACAGGCCAAAAAATACCAGATAAATCATCAACTAGTCGGGGAAGAGACCAGGGCCTCCGCTGCTCATGGCGGCGCTGCCGCCGGCCCACCACCCAGCCGTCGAACCGCCACCACCAGCCGCTAACCCACTGTTAGAACCACCGCCGCCGACCAACCACCACCGTAACATGTATGCGGTTAGAACGATCAAATCGGAGCTCGCTACCCCCCAATCGGAGCGGTGATGATGGCGGCGGTGATCGCCGGAGTAGGAGTGGGGGGGTCGCCGTATTAGGATTGGGATCGCCAGAGTATGAGGGTTGTGGTGGCGGATTCCCCACTCCCCCACCTTTGCCAACATCACAAGGATATTAACATTATATTTGCCGTCAATCAGTGGAGGAAATCCTTTTATAATTGCCACCAACATCAGTGAGAAATCCCTTTTTATTTTCGAAACATATCAATTGAGGAAATCATATTTTAATTGCCATCTCAGTGGAGAAGGATTTAAAAATGGGATGGGAAAGATAAGATGGAAGAAATAAAAAGGGGATCTGACATGTTATCATAAATGTGGAGAGAGGATAGATTTGACTATGGGGTAAATGACCAATATACCCTTATTGTTGGCAAAATCTGATTGGTTGAGACTGGTTCTCATGGTTCTTACAACTGGAGGTGGTTTTCATTTTAGTGGCTCCCTATATATATATAACCATTAAAAACTACATAAACATACATAATAATTACAAAAAACATAGTATAAAAATAAAAACAATCATTCTTCGTCGTCTTCGTCGGTTTCGAACCCAGGAATCGTTGAAACATGATCCACCAAATCAGATCGAAGGTTGTGATGTATATCCTTTGACTTGATCAAAAATTCATTTGACGCTTTATCTTCGTCTGTAACTGTTATGTTACATGGTTGGGGGTCATCGTCATCATAGTAGGTAACGACCGCTCTACCTTCATCCTCCAAAATCATGTTGTGAAGAATGATACATGCGTACATCACGTTTCCAATCTAATCCTTGTCCCATAGTCGACAAGGCATTGCCACTTTCTTTAAAACACCGAACGCTCGCTCGACGTCTTTACGTGCAGCCATTTGTACCCTGTTAAACTTTAATCTCTTTGGATCTATGGTACCGTATCTTGTGAACGATTTTACGAAAACCCCCCACTCCGGGTAAATCCCATCAACTAGGTAGTACCCATATACGTACTCAACCCCGTTTACAAAGAAACTTCCTTTGGGTCCTATACCATTTACCCGATAATTGAAAAGGGGCGAGTGGTTTATGATGGTAATATCGTTATGTGAACCTGGCATACCGAAAAAACACATGCCATATCCAAGGATCTTAGGACGCAACCGCTTCAAGCATGATGGCTGGCTTCCCGTGAAATCCACTCGTGTGAGCGCCTTGCCATGCAGTTGGACAAAGTTCCCAAGGCCATTTCATACAATCTAAACTACCTAGCATCCCGGGTAGCCCATGATAATCTGTGTGATGTTCCGATATTTGTTGCATGTCACTGAACGAGGGCTTTCTCAAATATCTTTTCTTATAAAGTTCTAAAATACACGAACAAAAGTTATGAAGACTTTCTCTAGCTACACGTGCAGACATTTTTAAATAGTCATCCATAATGTCCGAACTATTGCCGTACGCTAACTGTCTAAGTGCGGGCGTGAACTTTTGCCACGTACTAAATCCTAATTGCCCGGTTACATCAGGTTTTTGTTGGAAATAAACATACTTCTCCTCAAGATCTCTATATTTCCTTAAAAATAAGTTTCTACTCATACGAAAACGACGCCTAAACATTTTTTCATCATACTTAGGTTCCGCTGAGAAATAATCGCTTACCAACAAATTGTTGCAGTGTGCCGTTCACGAGCGATATACCTCCTCCGTTTAGGTTGCGAAGTCTCTTCCTCATCGTCTTCCACGATAGCTTTCACCACCGTCGCGATCGTTTGTAGAAATATTTCCACACAATCGTCAGATGATGATGACGATTCACTTGAACTTGAAGAATTCATGGCAAGATTGTGTTTTATGTGTTTGATATTGTGGGAGAAAAATGTTAAATATGGTAATGTATTTATACAGGAAAAAAGTTTTTTTTTTTAATACCCAACGGCTAGTTTTGTTGGCCAATCACATCCCGCCATGTCATATTGATAGACCCGCCCCACGCCCGGCCTTAAACTCCCGCCCAAGGGGCCACGCCCAAACCCAAACCTACCAGGGGTGGTGACTTGGGCGTTTATGGCCAACCCATGCCTCATACCCCACATTCTTAGTAAATATAAAAGTAAGAAATCATTTTCAATATTTATCTTGACATCCAAAGTACCAAATCTCTTGATTAGTTGATTTTTTTTTTATTTCATTATTTTCTTATTTTGAGTAATTATATGTTTAGCCATGTTTATGCATTCAAATCACTTGCTACCATATTTTGATGTATACAAAAGAAAGTTAGAAGTCAACCCGAACTAAAGGAAGCAAATTGGTTGATAAAATAATTTTGGTAATCAAATTTGGTACTTTGGGGCCTTTTGTTTGATGTTTATTTTTGGATGTGGCCGAAAGCTAGGATTATTTTCCTGTGATGCATACTAACTTTGAAATGATTCGTCATCATAACATAATAGGCTACTTGGTTTTATTCACGAATTACTATTTTCATTGCCTTTTGCTTACCAATCTCGAATCTTCTTTTTGTGAATGATGGTATGTTCATGACTAAGCCTGCACCTTTCTTTCTTATGTGCATTAAATTTTTACTAATTTATTCTACAAAGATTGGAACAAAAACATAAAAGAATCTTTTTTTGTTCAAGCTTACACCTTTCATGTACCTTTTTTTCTTCTATTTCAGTTTTAAACCCTTATAATTAAGCTCTTCCATAAATCCTTTGAGATTAAATATATTATTAATGTAATATTTAATCTTGTAGCCTTTATAATCATTTATATTATATTAGATCAAAATATATTAATAACCTATTAATAATTAGTTGGTAATTATTAATGGACCATATTACCCTTATTAACTAATTAGGTTTCCTCTTTGGCGTATAAATAAGGGGATTATTAGAGAGTTTAAGGGTTACACAAATTACACAATCACAAACCCTCATAACATCAAATTCGTCTCTCTCCCCATAACCGAAATCTACCCTACTTTCGGTTCTTCACCATCATCACCTTACACCCTAAGGAGGAACCAGATCATCCTGACAATCATGTCGAACTCGATGGCTGCATCTCTGACTGTATTCTCTGCTGGTCTGTCTGCTATAACAGGTATGTTATTCATGTTTTCCATTACATTTAAACAGAACTGACCCAACATGTGGTATCAGAGCATATGTTGATTAATCAGTTCTGGTTTTGTATCCATTATTCTGGGATCAAAAATCTGGAAAACGGAAGTTTTTTAAAGCCATATAAATCACGACTGTTTTCGGTTTTCTATGAGCCGAAATCAGTATTTTAAGAAAAGGGTGGTTAAATCATGTCACCCGAAACCGTAAATGGGATAATAATATCCGAAATCTGTTAACTAAAATAATAAAATTTAGATTTCGGATCCCAGATTATGTTTTATTTTTTTTTTAGGGTTCATCATAATGTTCTAAAAAACTCGAAAATTCCCTAACTTTTGGAATATAATTTAGATTAGTGGGTGTTTTTACTGTTTTGATCTTAATTTTATCCAATAAAGTTTTCGAAAACTGTTAAAGAGATAATCAGTTATTATTTACGAAATCTTTTGATAATTTAGATCAGCAATAAAACAGGAAACACTATCCCACAATCCCTAAAATTTCGAATTTTCAGTTATCATCACAAAACAGCTGTTAACAGGGATTCGAGACCATCAGACTGCGAATTGAGATCATCAGATCTCGACTCGAGACCACAAGGTCTCGACTCAAAATCATAAAGGCTCTCAAATCTTTACAACTCGAGACTAATGTCACACCCCGACCACGTGTAACAACAAAACGTGGTGGAAACGTCGGGGAGTGTTGTAACAGAATCATTGTTTCATAACACCTGGAAATTTAAATATTGTTTTATTGATTAAATGAACTCGTTGTTCTATTACAATCACATAAGTACAACTATGATCTTCCAAGTTTTAAAGTTGCTAAGGCACGAGTCCATCCTAAATGTAGCATGCATCAACAATCATCTCAAGACAGCACCTGAAACATGTGTAAAAATAGGTACGTCAGCATAAAAATGCCTGTGAGATACATAGGTTTTGTGAAAACGGAGTTCATGACTTATGTTTGAGAAAATGTTTAGTCATGAACTTTGTAAATTTGCTTTGTCTTGTAAATCATTTAAAAAAAACGATAGGATCAGATGATATGTATAAATAAGAGAATAATGTATGGTTAACTGAATAACCATGTAAAATGAGTTTGTATAAGTTAATTTGTTTGAAAAACAATGTTTTAATAAAACGTTTATGGTATATATAAAATATACCTTGGTTTTAAGAAAGTTGAATAAGTAATATATTAAAATATATTTCAGTTCCAATATTGTTAACCCAAGTGTACTAAATAACGCCACGGTATGTAATGCAATGAAAACACTTATATATAAGAAGTACCAGCGGCGTATCTACCATGTTTTCATCACATTACACTCGTTCCGTTATCTAAACACTAACCAAAACTAAATCGTTTGATAGATAGTATATTAAATATACTTTAGTTGTTCAAAATAATAGTTTTCAGTAGTATATTGCAAGTATACCTTGGATTTATAAATAACACATTAAACCATGTTTTAGTTTTGTAACTAACATATCAGTATATGCTTTGGATGTGATAAATAACATATTAAACTATGTTTTAGTTATGTAAGTAACATATCACAATATGCTTTGGATGATTACAAAATATATGTTGGTTCTGTACAATACCACACATGAGAGTATATCAAACTATACTTTTTGGGAGTATATCAAAATATACTTTAAAGGTGCGATTTAAGAATTCATTCAGACTTGGTGCATCAAACTACACCTTTGAGACTATAGGGATACCACAAAGGAAATCCCTATTTGGATGGAGAAACGAATTGGTTTCAGACATTCCATGACAACAGGAATGGGGTGTCTAATCCTATAGCGCTATATCATACTACCAATCGGTCTGGTGAACAAAATAAGTACTATTCCAACAATTACTTTTGTATCCTTGAGAAATCAGTGTTTAAACCATAGATAGTCATTTCGTTTGTCAAAAGATAAATACTAACATGTATAATCAATTATACTTTGAAATCATGAAAATAACAGATAGGTACACATGCTTCACCCCAAAACAGTTGAAAACAGTAAAAGAGGGGAACTATGTACTCACCTGAGATTGCTTTGGATTCCTTGTATAATAACCGGATAATGCTAAAGATCACGGAATATCAACGGCACCTAATAGGTAGCTTATGTTAATATACCGGACCAAATCGGAAGGATCGGACAGTACGCGGGTTCGTAAACCAAACGAGTATGGAGACTCGTGTAATATGGCTTAGCAAAGCCTACATACTAAAATGAAACCTAATCTAAGTGCTTACGGTCCATCACGACCCGTTTAGGTAGCTTATGCTACCCTAACGCGTCGTTCACGTAGAACGCGTTCGGAACGCCTAACATTGCGACCACAGGGTATAACCTCGGAAGGTTATAGCTATGGTCACCTAATGTGTTTGGTCGGGTCCTAATGACCGACCAAATGGGTCGGGTTCGAAAGTATAAGCGATGGTTTAAATCGCTTACCTTACGACCCTATATAAGCACTAAACTAAAAGTGACGAGCTAAGCATGTTAGAACATGCTTAACTAAGTTTAGAAACAGGTTTGGCATCAAAACAAACGGCTTTGATGCCCACGAGTAGTTTGGTTACAAAATACGCAAGAATGCGCATTTTGGCCGAAACTACGACTCGTCACTGAGCCTAGTTAACGTGGTGATCAGTAGGTATAGTCACTACGGACTATAACCATCGTGATCACGCTCACGTTATGAAGTTCCATGAACTTCGCATCGACCATAAGCTGGTCAATACAGAAAGTCAACAAAACGTTGACTTTCGGACTCGAAAAGCGAATAAAAGAGCGAAAGAAGACTTACGAAGGGTCCCCGAGTGCAAATCAAGACCAAATAGCTCAGGTATGAAACAATGGTTTCAACTTAGAGCTTCAAGATCTGATTTTGTGAATTTTACACTAAAGGGGGGGGGGTATTTATAGGAAATGTGGAACCGTTAGGATCGTTTTATCGAATATCGTGCCTTGATCTCGTGCGTACATGTGTCCAGTGGATAAGTTCAGTGAACTTGACCCTTGGCTCTTCATTGGGTGAAAAGGCATCGTCCCTTGATCGAACGAAAGGCCAGATTCTGCATTAAATGCAAAATCTTTCTGTCAGACATGTTCACGCGGCCCGCCTAAGGATTTGGCAAATCCTTACGCGCCCCGCCTAAGGTTCCCAGACCAGAATTTTCAATTTTGGTCCCTGCACTTCAGAAACACGTATTTTGGCCCATTTTTGGCACGTTTAAGCCCCGTTAACCTCATTTCAAGGCTCTAAGATGAAGTTAAAGTGTAGGGGACTTGAAATATGCTCAAAAATATTCCGGATGTCGGTTCGTTTGGCCGTACGATCGCGATGTTCGCTTAATTACGACGGAATGCGCATAAGCGCGAAAGATGATCCAAATGACGCGACGAATGGATTTTTCTCATGCCAAACACTAAGGCATAATATTATAATGCTTACATAAATTTTCGGATGTCCGGATGTATTCAGAACGTAGGTTATGCGCGAAAGTGCAAACTTGTGCACTTTTTGACACTTTTAGCCCCTGAATGATCCAAAAGTTTGTTTTAGCATACCAAACCCCTCAAAGCCTATTTCTAAGCTATGTAAAGGATATATATGGTATGTTTAACTTATGGACATGTTCCGGAATGTTCGTTACAGTTCAAATTGGCATACTTTCGCAGTTTGTCAAGTTTAGTCCCTGTAAGCGAATTAACTTGTTTTTGCCATACCAATGCCTTCAAAACTTATTTCTAAGTTATGTAAAGGTTATTTAAGGTATGTTAAGTGTATGATGGTCTCCCGGAGTATTTGTCGCATTAAACTGAGTACGTTTATGCACCAGTTTGCGTATAATTCTCCAGAAAGCGTTGTAGAGTATGAAATTGAACAAGAATTGATATGTGCAAAGCATACACATATTTATACAAATCCCAAGTATGAAATACAATATTTCCTTGGTTTGGCATTTGTTTGATGGTTGAAGTGACACAGGTGTCACAGTCTCCCCTACTTTAGGAAATTTCGTCCCGAAATTTAATTCTAGAGGAAACTCGTGAGGACAGCTGTGAAGGTTTCGCCTTATAATAGATCCATTGAACCCTTAGGTAAAACTCTGGGCCATGTTAGGATTCTTAGCGAATTTGTTAACCCTCAGAGTGAATTCCTTGAAATAGTAAAACATGAAATTTTGAACTACTGATTGACGAACGTTTCTTATGAAGGCTTATCATAGGAAAACTTGGTGTGTGATTGAGATCAGAATTGGGGGAGTGTGAGAATAAATGACATTGGTCGAGGTCCGAGACTTCTCCCGTATCATTATTCTTGTCACTAGGTCTTAACACATGATGAAACTTCCTGTGGTTCCTGTGCACTGAATTCCATAATTATGTAGGCCTCCATAATTACGTAATTCCTTGCACAGTCCGCACAGTCCATTTCATAATCCGTAGGAAAATTACTTGAATAAATATGAAGCGATTTGACTAGACCACCAAAGGATCCTTTTAATTCGATCAACGAACGATCTTTTAACTAGATCAACACATGATCTTCTTAACTAGACCGTCGTACGATCTCTTTAAATAGACCGCTTAAGGGATCATTTTTATATCATCACATGATATTTCTAATCAGATTTTCAAAATCAATATGTTTAAGCAGACCTTTCAAGAGGTCCAATTATAGAATAATACTTTATAACCCAAGGGACTTAACTACACTGTTGAAATCCATTAAGGGTTTAAGATAGTATCTTTGGATATCCCATTATGAATCTCTCGTATGAAGATATGAAAGATTCTATGAGGATTTGGATGGATCACATACAACCACAAAACATGTAAGAAAATACATAAGCACAAATTTAGTTAACTTGATTCTTTATTTTGTTATCCTTAGGTATGGATATTAAGGCACACTAGGAATTCAACCTATGGATTTTATTTGGCACTTTAACGATTTATGAAGATCTATCTATAAAGATAGAGGGATTCTCAATAAGTGTTTGACTTTGTTTCTTAAAAGAAACGAGAGTTTAAGGTTCTTGGGGAGATCACAAGTGATCATAATATGACAGAACCATACGAGTAGTTTGTCGTTGGGCTGACATCATAAAGTTGCATCAAGCATTCACACAAACGCATAAATTTTGCAGAAATAAAAACAACAAATCTTTATTTATGTGGCAACGGATTTGTCTTGAAGTGTCAAAAGATAGCAACTAAGGAAATACAAAACACTAATTGTTCACTGCTGCATCATTGTTCATGTTTGCCTCATTGATGTTGAACACTCGTCCACGCGCTGGAGGTATGTTAACAAGCCTTGGGCAATTGTTCCTGTAGTGGGTAAGGTCACCACAGTTATAACATGACCCTGGGGGGAACCGTGCTTGAACAGCAGCAGGGTTTGCAGCAGCTTGATTTGCATAACGACAAACATTGATCAAATGTCCCAACCGCCCACAGTGGGTACATTTGTGACACTGCTCTTGCTCTAGATGATGACGGTTGCATTTGTTGCACAACGGTGCAGTACCAACATAGTTTTGTCTTTTACGAGGTTGTGTTGGCTGGTTTGGTGCAACTTGTTTGTCTTGAGCAGTTACAGCGTAGCTTTGAGAGGCTTTGCGCTTTTTCTTCTTGGGCACCTCAGCACTTTCTTCCTTTGTTTCCACATGAGCAGTCTTGTCAGATGGTCTTAAGTCGCCCTTCCGAAACAGCTTGTGCTTCCTGATTTGGGATTCAGTCAGAGTGGCAGCCAATTCAATGGCTTGTCTGACAGTAGTAGGGTTGCTGCCAGTAACGATGTCATGAACTACGTCAGGAAGCCCATCAATGTATTTCTCAATCGCCTTATCCAGAGGCGTAACCATAGTAGGGCATAACAAGCTCAATTCCTCATAGCGATCAGTATAGGCTCGATGTTCCCCACTGTCTTGCTTTAAATCATCAAATTCCCTTTCTAGAGCCCTAAGCTCATGACGAGGACAGAACTCCTTCATCATAAGAGCCCTAAGCTCGGCCCAAGTCTGTGCTAATGCAACCTCTGCACCGCGGTCTCTCATAACCCCGTTCCACCATGTAAGAGCCCTCTTCTGAAACACACTCGAAGAAAACTCGACCTTGCGATTTTCAGGACACTGAACGTGACGGAAAGTATTCTCAATGCTCTCGAACCATTGAAGAAGACCAGTTGCTCCCTCAGAACCATTGAACTTGAGCGGTTTAGCTGAGTTAAAAATCTTGAAATTGCATGGAGCATTGTTGTTGTTGATGGCTTGAGTTATTTGAGCATAAAGAATTGGGAAGGCAGCAGCCATTTGTTGCGCGATGATTTCCGCCAGTTCGGCATTCGCCATCTGATTGTCACGTCGAGGAGGCATTCTAAGAGAGGAAACATGAGAGGAAACGAGTGAGAGAATTAGACGAAAAGAATGAGATGAAACAAATCTGATGAAAGCAAGGATAGTGGCCGTCTGTCTGTTACTACAAAGCAACAAACGACCTGGTGATTAATCAAAGCAAATAGGTCAAAATAATGTATCGCGAAGACATGCTCGCCTATAAGTGGACACTCACCCCAAGAGTTCCCAGGTAAGAGTGACTGGTCCGATTATGTGGATTTGTACGAACACTCTAGCCTTAGACAGAAAACTCAGGGTACAGGCACCCACCCTTCCAGTTTGCATGTGTTCACAATATTTAGACCAACTTTGACGAGAGTTTTGAAAATTCAAATTGGTTCAAAACCTTATAACAGAGGGTTCAAAACCTAGTAATCAATCATCCTAGAACAGATGATTAGTTTTCAAAGCGGTTTTGAAATTTATGTTCTTGTTGCGGTCGTCGCCTAAGGATAGGTGACGGTGTTGTTTTATGACTAAACGCAAGTAAACTCGCGTTAGGGTCCTAGGAAGGTTATAGACTAGGTCAAAGCATTACTAATAACCTAATTCCCTATAACCATGAGCTCTGATACCAACTTTTCTGTCACACCCCGACCACGTGTAACAACAAAACGTGGCGGAAACGTCGGGGAGTGTTGTAACAGAATCATTGTTTCATAACACCTGGAAATTTAAATATTGTTTTATTGATTAAATGAACTCGTTGTTCTATTACAATCACATAAGTACAACTATGATCTTCCAAGTTTTAAAGTTGCTAAGGCACGAGTCCATCCTAAATGTAGCATGCATCAACAATCATCTCAAGACAGCACCTGAAACATGTGTAAAAATAGGTACGTCAGCATAAAAATGCCTGTGAGATACATAGGTTTTGTGAAAACGGAGTTCATGACTTATGTTTGAGAAAATGTTTAGTCATGAACTTTGTAAATTTGCTTTGTCTTGTAAATCATTTAAAAAAAACGATAGGATCAGATGATATGTATAAATAAGAGAATAATGTATGGTTAACTGAATAACCATGTAAAATGAGTTTGTATAAGTTAATTTGTTTGAAAAACAATGTTTTAATAAAACGTTTATGGTATATATAAAATATACCTTGGTTTTAAGAAAGTTGAATAAGTAATATATTAAAATATATTTCAGTTCCAATATTGTTAACCCAAGTGTACTAAATAACGCCACGGTATGTAATGCAATGAAAACACTTATATATAAGAAGTACCAGCGGCGTATCTACCATGTTTTCATCACATTACACTCGTTCCGTTATCTAAACACTAACCAAAACTAAATCGTTTGATAGATAGTATATTAAATATACTTTAGTTGTTCAAAATAATAGTTTTCAGTAGTATATTGCAAGTATACCTTGGATTTATAAATAACACATTAAACCATGTTTTAGTTTTGTAACTAACATATCAGTATATGCTTTGGATGTGATAAATAACATATTAAACTATGTTTTAGTTATGTAAGTAACATATCACAATATGCTTTGGATGATTACAAAATATATGTTGGTTCTGTACAATACCACACATGAGAGTATATCAAACTATACTTTTTGGGAGTATATCAAAATATACTTTAAAGGTGCGATTTAAGAATTCATTCAGACCTGGTGCATCAAACTACACCTTTGAGACTATAGGGATACCACAAAGGAAATCCCTATTTGGATGGAGAAACGAATTGGTTTCAGACATTCCATGACAACAGGAATGGGGTGTCTAATCCTATAGCGCTATATCATACTACCAATCGGTCTGGTGAACAAAATAAGTACTATTCCAACAATTACTTTTGTATCCTTGAGAAATCAGTGTTTAAACCATAGATAGTCATTTCGTTTGTCAAAAGATAAATACTAACATGTATAATCAATTATACTTTGAAATCATGAAAATAACAGATAGGTACACATGCTTCACCCCAAAACAGTTGAAAACAGTAAAAGAGGGGAACTATGTACTCACCTGAGATTGCTTTGGATTCCTTGTATAATAACCGGATAATGCTAAAGATCACGGAATATCAACGGCACCTAATAGGTAGCTTATGTTAATATACCGGACCAAATCGGAAGGATCGGACAGTACGCGGGTTCGTAAACCAAACGAGTAAGGAGACTCGTGTAATATGGCTTAGCAAAGCCTACATACTAAAATGAAACCTAATCTAAGTGCTTACGGTCCATCACGACCCGTTTAGGTAGCTTATGCTACCCTAACGCGTCGTTCGCGTAGAACGCGTTCGGAACGCCTAACATTGCGACCACAGGGTATAACCTCGGAAGGTTATAGCTATGGTCACCTAATGTGTTTGGTCGGGTCCTAATGACCGACCAAATGGGTCGGGTTCGAAAGTATAAGCGATGGTTTAAATCGCTTACCTTACGACCCTATATAAGCACTAAACTAAAAGTGACGAGCTAAGCATGTTAGAACATGCTTAACTAAGTTTAGAAACAGGTTTGGCATCAAAACAAACGGCTTTGATGCCCACGAGTAGTTTGGTTACAAAATACGCAAGAATGCGCATTTTGGCCGAAACTACGACTCGTCACTGAGCCTAGTTAACGTGGTGATCAGTAGGTATAGTCACTACGGACTATAACCATCGTGATCACGCTCACGTTATGAAGTTCCATGAACTTCGCATCGACCATAAGCTGGTCAATACAGAAAGTCAACAAAACGTTGACTTTCGGACTCGAAAAGCGAATAAAAGAGCGAAAGAAGACTTACGAAGGGTCCCCGAGTGCAAATCAAGACCAAATAGCTCAGGTATGAAACAATGGTTTCAACTTAGAGCTTCAAGATCTGATTTTGTGAATTTTACACTAAAGGGGGGGGGTATTTATAGGAAATGTGGAACCGTTAGGATCGTTTTATCGAATATCGTGCCTTGATCTCGTGCGTACATGTGTCCAGTGGATAAGTTCAGTGAACTTGACCCTTGGCTCTTCATTGGGTGAAAAGGCATCGTCCCTTGATCGAACGAAAGGCCAGATTCTGCATTAAATGCAAAATCTTTCTGTCAGACATGTTCACGCGGCCCGCCTAAGGATTTGGCAAATCCTTACGCGCCCCGCCTAAGGTTCCCAGACCAGAATTTTCAATTTTGGTCCCTGCACTTCAGAAACACGTATTTTGGCCCATTTTTGGCACGTTTAAGCCCCGTTAACCTCATTTCAAGGCTCTAAGATGAAGTTAAAGTGTAGGGGACTTGAAATATGCTCAAAAATATTCCGGATGTCGGTTCGTTTGGCCGTACGATCGCGATGTTCGCTTAATTACGACGGAATGCGCATAAGCGCGAAAGATGATCCAAATGACGCGACGAATGGATTTTTCTCATGCCAAACACTAAGGCATAATATTATAATGCTTACATAAATTTTCGGATGTCCGGATGTATTCAGAACGTAGGTTATGCGCGAAAGTGCAAACTTGTGCACTTTTTGACACTTTTAGCCCCTGAATGATCCAAAAGTTTGTTTTAGCATACCAAACCCCTCAAAGCCTATTTCTAAGCTATGTAAAGGATATATATGGTATGTTTAACTTATGGACATGTTCCGGAATGTTCGTTACAGTTCAAATTGGCATACTTTCGCAGTTTGTCAAGTTTAGTCCCTGTAAGCGAATTAACTTGTTTTTGCCATACCAATGCCTTCAAAACTTATTTCTAAGTTATGTAAAGGTTATTTAAGGTATGTTAAGTGTATGATGGTCTCCCGGAGTATTTGTCGCATTAAACTGAGTACGTTTATGCACCAGTTTGCGTATAATTCTCCAGAAAGCGTTGTAGAGTATGAAATTGAACAAGAATTGATATGTGCAAAGCATACACATATTTATACAAATCCCAAGTATGAAATACAATATTTCCTTGGTTTGGCATTTGTTTGATGGTTGAAGTGACACAGGTGTCACAACTAAGGGTCTCGACTCGAGACCATAAAGCTACAACTCGAGACTAAGGTTGCGACTCGAGACCATAAAGCTACAACTCGAGACTAAGGTTGCGTCTCGAGACCATAAGGTTACAACTCGAGACTAAGGTTGCGACTCGAGACCTCATAACTAACTCGAGATCTCAAAACTCAGTCGAGACCATGACTCGAGACCATGACTCGAGACCTCACTCGAGACCTCATCACCTTAGGCTGTTTAAATGTGAACTAAAAATTTTTTAATCAGAATCAGATAATTTTTGCAAAACCAAAATAGCTTTACTTGAATGAGCTTCTGATGTATTAATTCTGGCCAAAGCTGATTTAATACATCTATTTATTGTTCAAGTATCATGAAAGCTATGTTAAGTATGCATTACAAACGTGAAATGTCTTAATTCTGGCCAAAGCTGATTTAATTCATTTATGTTTAGCATGCTTGACAAAGTGCATAATTAAAGTGATTGTCTCATTTCTGACCAAAGTTGATTTGTGACGATTACTTTGCACACGTACTTAAATGATTACACTTCTGGCCAAAGCTGATTTGTCTTTGTTTAAGTAGAATTTTTACTAAGTCTATTATTTTGATGTTAGTAATAGACAATATCATAGCTTCATAATTAAAATGGTCATTATTTATGCATGCCTTAGTATAACATGCCCATTAGATCACATTAGGACTTCTTCTTTTGTATCATAACTTGCTCATCTTATTTCCACTATCAGCACCCAATTGCGGGATTCCACCTTTGACTGGTGATAACTTTGCTGAATGGAAGGATGCCCTCATGCTTACACTAGGATTGCTAGACTTTGATTATGCTCTAAGAGAGAATAAGCCAGCGGACCTTACCGCTACAAGTACTGCTGCTGAGCAGATAGTCCATGATAAATGGACTAGGTGTAACCGCATGTCTCTCATGTTCATGAAGCAGTCCATTCATAACTCAATCAGATGGGCCATTCCTGATTCTGAAGATGCTAAAACCTATTTTGCTTCTGTGGAGAATCAATTCAAGGGAACATCAAAGGCACACGCAAGCACTCTTATCCTCAAGCTGGTGACAACTAAACATGATGGGAGGAGCGGCATTCGCGAACACATCATGATGATGCATGACATGGCCAATAAGCTGAAGGGCCTTGAGATGGAAATCAATGATGGTTTTCTTGTTCACTTCATCATCACTTCGCTTCCTTCGTCCTATGAAGCATTCAAGATCAATTACAACACTCAGAAGGACAAATGGACGATGAGTGAGCTGATTGCTATGTGCGTGCAGGAGGAAGAGCGTATGAAGATGGATCGCACTACTGATGTTGCAAACTTCACCACCTCCAGCTCAAAGAAGAGGAAGAACTCTTATCAAAGAAAGGATGCTTCTAAGGTTCAAAAGCCAAATCCAAATCCTAATACAAGTACACCTTCCAGCTCTAAGAACTCCTTAGGCAAACCCTATTGCAAGTTCTGTAAGAAGACAGGACATAAGCAAAAGGAATGCCCTGACTTCAAGGAGTGGCTGGCTAAGAAAGGTAACGATTTTTTCATGATACGTGAGTCCTTTAATTTAAATGTTCCTGCTAATTCTTGGTGGTTTGATTCTGGTTCTATGGTTCATGTTACCAATTCACTTCAGGGATTCCTTACAATCCGGAAGCTGGGAAGAAACCAAAGAACACTTAAAGTTGGGGATGATCGGGAATTAGAAGTGAAGGCCATAGGAACATTACAATTATTTTTGAAAACTGGTTTATGTATTAAACTTTATGATACCTTATATGTTCCTGAGGTAACTCGGAACCTTGTATCAGGACCAAAGTTAGACATGGACGGTTTTGTCGTTTCTCATGGTCATCGCAAACTCTCTATTCTCTATGATTCCGTTGTTTATGGTACTGGCATTCTGGATGGTGGTCTCTATAGATTAGAACTAGATGATAATTTTTCCAAATCTTTGTTGTCATATAATATAAATGAATCACTCACAAAGATGGAAAAGAAACAAATTCGAGACTTAGAGACTTCATCTATGTTGTGGCATCAACGTTTAGGCCACATTTCAAGAGAACGATTAAATCGTCTCGTAAAGGATGAAGTCTTACCTCCTCTCGATTTCACTGATTTTGGAACATGTGTCAAATGTATTAAAGGCAAAATGACATCAGCGAATAAGAAAGGTGCCACTAGGAGCTCTAATTTATTAGAACTCATTCACACTGACATTAGTGGTCCCTATCAAATCGCTGGCATCACAGGACATACTTCATTTATCACTTTCATTAATGATTATTCTCGTTACATGTACTTGTATCTTATAAAGGAAAAGTCTGAATCTCTTACAACTTTTAAAGATTATAAAGCTGAAGTTGAAAAGCAATTAGATCGTCAAATTAAAGTTGTGAGATCAGACAGAGGCGGTGAATATTATGGAAGACATACTGATGTGGGTCAAGCTCCTGGTCCATTTTATGAGTTTTGTAAGGGCCAGGGGATTGTGAACCAATACACCATGCCTGGTACACCTCAGCAGAATGGTGTCGCTGAACGAAGAAATCGTACCCTTATGAACATGGTGCGCAGTATGTTAGCCAACACTAATTTACCATTATTCCTCTGGACTGAAGTGTTAAAAGCAGCTGTTCATATACTCAATAGAGTTCCTTCTAAGTCTGTCCCTAAAACTCCTTATGAACTTTGGACAGGAATGAAACCAAGTCTTAAATATATGAAAGTATGGGGCTGCATTGCTGAAGCAAAACTCTATAATCCTTTCCTAAGGAAAGTTGACCCTAAAACAGTTACCTGCTTCTTTATCGGGTATCCTGATCATTCAAAGGGTTATCGTTTCTATTGTCCTTCCCATGTCACCCGTATTGTTGAAACCAAGCGTGCTGCGTTCCTGGAGGATTTCAAGATCAGTGGGAGCAGTACCAACCCTTACGAAGAATTGCAAGAAGTACAAGACGCGGGGGGGAGAGACTCGTCGCTTACCATTACTCCGTTTACTCCTCTTGTACCCCATGCAACTGCACCTGAAGCCACTGCACAAACTCCATCTCCACAACCAGAACCATTATACCTCATAACGAAGGCACATCAAACGCTCAAAACCAAGACAACGCTGAACCCGAAAATCAACTCAGGAGGTCATCTAGGCAGAGACGGGCTACTAATTGGGATGATTATGTTACCTACCTGACTGAAATGGATGCAGGAAAGCTCAATGATCCTATCTCTTATAATGAAGCCATTAGCAGTGATCAGTCTTCTGAATGGAACAAAGCAATGATTGATGAGCTTGAATCCATGAAGAAAAATGACGTTTGGGATTTGGTAGAATTACCCAACGGTGTCAAACCTGTAGGTTGTAAATGGGTGTTCAAAACAAAACTGGATCCGAATGGGAACGTTGAACGCTACAAAGCGAGATTGGTTGCAAAGGGCTACACTCAGAAAGAGGGAATTGATTATCAAGAGACGTTTTCACCTGTCTCTCGTAAAGATTCATTAAGGATCGTTATGGCCCTATTAGCTCATTTTGATTTAGAGCTGCATCAGATGGACGTCAAAACTGCTTTCCTTAACAGAGACTTAGACGAAGATGTTTACATGAAGCAACCTGAAGGCTTTAAACCTGAAGGTCAGGAGCATCTAGTCTGTAAGTTGAAGAAATCCATTTATGGGTTAAAACAAGCATCACGTCAATGGTATCTCAAGTTTGATGAAGTCATGAAGAGGCAAGGTTTTATGAAGAATCAAGTGGATCAATGCACCTACCTCAAGATGAGTGGGAGTAACTTTACTATACTTGTCCTTTATGTAGATGATATTCTATTGGCAAGTAATAGTTTAGACATGTTGCATGAGTCGAAGCGGTTACTCTCGTATAACTTCGACATGAAGGATCTCGGAGATGCTTCTTACGTCATTGGCATCGAAATTCACCGAGATAGACACAAAGGGATCTTAGGATTGTCTCAAAAGACTTACATAGATCGTGTCCTTACACGTTACAACATGCAACAGTGCAAACCCTCCGTCGCTCCAGTAGTTAAAGGAGATGTTTTCGGTTCATTCCAGTGTCCGACAACAGAGGTTGAAAAAGAGCAAATGAGCCAGATACCTTATGCGTCAGTAGTCGGAAGCCTGATGTATGCTCAAGTCTGTACTCGCCCAGATATCGCTTATATTGCTGGAATGCTAGGCCGTTATCAGACTAATCCTGGCCTAGATCACTGGAAAGCAGCTAAGAAGGTCCTTAGATATCTGCAAGGGACGAAAGACTATAAACTGACCTATAGAAGAAGTGATCACTTAGAAGTGGTAGGTTATTCTGATTCTGACTTAGCCAAATGCAAAGATGACAAGAAATCCACTTCGGGCTACATCTTTATGTTAGCAGGCGGACCTATCTCATAGAAGAGTCATAAACAACAGTTAACTACAACTTCCACAATGATGGCAGAATACATTGCTGTTTACAACGCAACCTGTCATGGAATGTTGCTTAGAAATCTGATCACTGGACTCAAAGTCGTTAGTTCCATTTCTAGACCATTGAAGCTTTACTGTGATAACTCAGCTGCCGTTAGTTTCTCGAACAGTAACAGTTCGACTGGAGCTGGTTTATATCTCGATACAAAATACTTGTTCGTACGTGAACGAGTTGAGGAAAATAATCTTTGTATTGAGTATATTAGTACTAAAGATATGCTAGCGGATCCGATGACTAAAGGTCTCCCACCTAAAGTTTTCGAAGAACATGTAACGAATATGGGACTTACTAAAGACCTTATTTAATGGCATATTGTACTAGCTTATGTTTTAATTAATAAAATTTCCTCAGTTTGATTTTGTATGTCTCTAACATATGTTCTGCCGGTGTAATGACATATAGACAAATATAAATACAAATCAGACACTAAAGGGCTTATACATATTTTGATCGTAACTATTAGGTTTTAAATTGAGGCTATAGTATGATTAATGGGGGTCCTGAGTCGAATGATGATTCAACGGCTGTATTTCTCTGCTATAGTTCTTGGTTTAAAGCTAAAATGAGTGTTAACTCCTGGCCAGGCTTACCTAATACTCATGATAAATGATTACTCGGCTAAGTGGGAGAATGTGAGATTAAATATATTATTAATGTAATATTTAATCTTGTAGCCTTTATAATCATTTATATTATATTAGATCAAAATATATTAATAACTTATTAATAATTAGTTGGTAATTGTTGATGGACCATATTACCCTTATTAACTAATTAGGTTTCCTCTTGGGTGTATAAATAAGGGGATTATTAGAGAGTTTAAGGGTTACACAAATTACACAATCACAAACCCTCATAACATCAAATTCGTCTCTCTCCCCATAACCGAAATCTACTCTACTTTCGGTTCTTCACCATCATCACCTTACACCCTAAGGAGGAACCAGATCATCCTGATAATCATGTCGAACTTGATGGCTGCATCTCTGACTGGATTCTCTGCTGGCCTGTCTGCTGTAACAGGTATGTTATTCATGTTTTCCATTACATTTAAACAGAACTGACCCAACACCTTTTTGTTCAACCTTTGAATGTCACTGTGCATTGGGTAACGTTGGAAGGTCAGGCACCAACTATCACAACATTAACTATCGCAACATCTTAAAGTTGAAGCTGGTGAAGCACAATGCGAGATTAGAGACAGCAATATAGAAGACAAAAGCAAGGCACATTTGACAATGAGAAGTCACTTCGTATTAAAGAGTGGAGGGTGTTAAAATATGTTAATAATCATAAACACCAATTGTGAGTAAAGTGGTTCTGAAATACATGCATATGAACTTTTGAAGACCGGTTTCTTTGGTATAACTTAGTGATAAGTCTAGCAACAGGGTAAGGTCAACTTATCGGTCAAATTCAATCCTTTTAAAAACTTATCAATTTTGTTCGGGTCAAGATGGGATTTAAACAAAACAAAGTCATGTTAAAGTGGATCACATTTTATTAAAAAGTATAAAATATGTCCATGCGTTTGTAAAGTTTTCATAGTGACTAATAGGGGCGACAAGTAAAGTTGATGGTGCGCATGGCAATAGTGGTGGCGAGAATCGCTCTAAGGGTGGTGGAGGTGGCAAGTACATCGATTATGATGATATTGCTCTGGCAGATGGTAATCAAAGGTCGGTGAGGTCTCTAGCAAAAGAACAAGGGCATACATACGTGTGTCTTCTTCTTCTTTATGTTTTTTTGTCTTTCTTCACAACAATATGTTCTCTTCACCTCTCTTCAATGTCTAATGATTTTGCGTTCACAACATAGTTATTAAAGGCTCTAGGCGCACTCAAGGCGCATAGGCCTCGCTTGGGGCCTAGGCACAAGGCGCAAAAAAAGTGAGGGCCTAAGAAAAAAAAAACGCATAATGAAAAAAATTAGAAATATATTATGTAGTAGAAAATTAATACTATTTTTCTAAATAAAATAACAAAAGCTATCGTATTTAATATCATCTATTTAGTATCAAAAGTTGTAAAATATTAGTGTAGAAAAATAGTTTTCCTAAGATAAAAGTAGAAATCTGGATGTAATCTTGTCAGAATTTAGAGAATATAGCCGGAAACTCTCTGTAATCTAGGAATCTTGCCGTAATTTGCGCCTGAATCATCGCCCAGAGAATTAAAGCGCAACTGCCTTGACTTTAAGTGTAATTGTCTCGCCTAGCTTGGAAAATAGGCCTAGGCGCAAGAGACGATGGCTTTTAACAACTATGGTTCACAGTGGTCGTTTTTCGTTTGTTCCCGTGAATCTGCGATACCTAATTTGCCATTCTTCCCTCATACACGACGCACTTCAGCGACTCTCTTTCGTCCAGCGTAGAGGTAAGTTTTTATTTGTTTAGTTGCTTTATTTATTATCTTATTTGGTTCTGTATTGGTGTGACCCATGCATCGTGTTGTTTGGGTCCCTCGATGGTGCAATGACCAGGCCCACATAGACTAATTGTATGTATCGGTACAAGATACTGGTCTTAGTTCTTTATGATATATGGCTTCCTGCACATTTATGTTATATAAAACTTCCCATCAACGGTTGTACGAAAGTTGGCATCATCTTTATCCAAACGGATGTTACATGTTAAGTTGTTTTTGGTCGATGAATATGAACATATGGGTCATTCTCTATTTTGGTAATTTCACTGATGAAGTGTCTATTTTCAAGATTATTCTTATAATTACTCTTTCTTTTAAAAAAAGAATGTACCAGGTAACTTTGAATTTATGATATTGGATATTCATGTCTAAATGATGTCCCTATAATTTTGTTTTTTTGAATAAGATGACCTTTTAATTGGAATCTTATATGCTGATGACTTCCCAACTTAGGCCTTAGGGCATGTAGATAAAATGTTTATAATGGCTAACTGCATGGTGGCATTAATTGGCTTCTCTACTGGGTATTTTTTTCTCTTAGACCATATGTAATGGGGCTTTATAAGGGCATGAAAGATTTTGATAATGTCCTTACACCATTACTCATGGGCTTATAGGGGCATGAAGAGTGAGGGGCATTTCTATAATAATGCCCAAAGAGAAGAAAAATAATGGAAAGTGATAAATAAAATGGGCATTAACCATTACACCTTTTTTAAAAGGGCATTATGATGATGATGTGGTGAAAAATGCCCCTTAGTGGGCATTAACCATTACCTATGGTCTTAGAATTTATATTAGAATTACATAATGGCGTGCTGAGTTACTAATTTTAGAATGCCTTTGTTTTGTACATATATGGAATATTTTTCTTATTCTTTTAACAATTTTTTTTCCAGAAAATGGTTGTCCTATCCGAACAATATGACTATATGAGATTCAGCTTCAGCTCAACAATCGGGTACAACCAGGTTCAAGTTGAAAACCAGGTCTTCGATGCCACTGGCCTCCCTCGAGATGCAGCCATACTTACTACTCCTAATATCCCAAACAAAGGTAAGCAAGTCACTTCACCTACATTTAACTTAAATGATATTAATTGTTTCCAACGATACTATCAGTTTAATTTAAAAACGTGGCATTCCCTTCCAACACGCCAACTTACTCTACTCCACCTTCAAAAGCATTGGCATTCCCTTCCAACACGCCAACAATACCTTCAGCTCCCAAAAGGCAAGTTTTCACCCCCACGTAAAGTTAATGCGACGCAATAAAAAATCATTCAAGGTGTTAAGGAGACAACTTTAAGCTGGATGCCGAAGAGAACGAAGATTACGGGCATGGATATAGTAAAGTGGTCGTCGTTTACAGGGGGTTTGTTAGGGGTATGATCAGTGCTGCCGATTTGGGAATTTTTAATGTACTACTTTGTTTTCTTTTTGGTGTCTTGTATTCCTAGCTGCTTGCTAGGTGTAGTAACATTTTGGTGCAATAAATTGGTTGGTTTGGTTGTTCAAAAAACAATCTTCATTCATGAAGTAAAGAAATTGGTTATCTGTTCTTTTCAATTCCCCAGGTAAAATTATAATGTGATGCTGATCAATTTTGACATTTAACTATATTTTCATTTTTATTACTTTTTTGTAAAAAATATAAATAAATTAATCTTCAATAGTTATGTTTATATATATATATATATATATATATATATATATATATATATATATATATATATAGAGAGAGAGGGTGGGGTTCCAGCGTGAACAACCTCCCAAGCGTGAACTGCGTGAACTGATCTGGACCATTGATTTCCTTTTTAGTTGTTAAGGGTATGATTGTAATTATATAAAAAAATTAGATTTAAATCATTATTTTAATAATTGAATTAAGTTACATCTTTCCTCTTTTAAATTCATTATCAACAATATCTTTTATTTCATTTTTATTTTTTAGATTTCACCACCAGAATTCGAATTATGATTTTTAAGATCCACGTAACCTTCATATTTCAACGGTGTACACATATGTACTTGGGATTTTGAACAGTACACATGTGTACTCAGCATAGTACATATGTGTAATTAGCTACATAATACATACATATAAACAAACAAAACCTGTAAAACTAGTTTATATTAAGCAAATAACAAGTTACATAATGTTTGCCAAATCAAAAAAAAACATACAATTACAAGTTCCAGTTTCGTGAAAACAATAAACGCAACATAATCGGAAAAATAAAAAAGACATAGTCTTTTACAACTATTCGCTGCGTTGTATGCTGAATCATCCTTATTGACCAAGCAAACAAACATACGTGAATCATCCTTATCGACCTCATACGTGAATCATCCTTATCGACCTTCAATCTCCACTTTTCTCGTTTACGACGTCTCCTATAATAACACAAAAAAAACCTCAGCAATTAGTAGTTTGCATAATTCACAAGCGTACATCAACAACTTTACACATTCAATACACAAAAAATATGAGATATCACAAAAAACAGACGCTGTACACATGTGTACATCACATTAAAAACAGAGCAAAATCAGAATACACATGTGTACAGCGCCTTAAAAACAGAGCAAAATGAAAATACACATGTGTACAGCGCCTTAAAAACAGAGCAAAATGAAAATACACATGTGTACAGCGCCTTAAAACCAGAGTAAAATGAGAATACACATGTGTACAGCGCCAAATTGATATAATCTTTGAAAATGAAACTTAATTCTTCCTGTGGGAACACTGATATGGTGTAGCAAATTGGTATAATCTTTTGTGTTCGTATGCAACCTTTATCATCTAGGTAGGCTTAAATCAAACAACGAAAAACAACTTTTTCTTTTGAGAAACAACTTAAACGACACCATTGTTCCAAAATTAATAAAATCCAACTAAATAAAACTAAATAGCTAGATAATAACAATTACGTATAAATAACAATAATTGAATAAGAATACCTTATCTGATTGCTTTCGATTACAAACATCCTGCTACTTGTAATCGACGGCGAATGAAAGCCTAGGCCTAGCCCTAGCCAACAACATTTTGGGCGGTGAGAAGTCCGGCGAAGTCCGGCGAATCGATTACAAACATCCTCCTACATCACAACTAAAATCTAAAATAAACAATTGCTAATCATAATCGAAAGGAATCGGGAATTGTAGAAACTTACAGATCGATTGAAAGAGATAACAGATGATTCTAGGGTTTTTAATTGAGAAGTCCGTCATTGTCCCCGCTGTTTCGTCGGACGCCGACACTAAAAGTAGTGGGTGGCGGTCATCTAGAGGCACAGAGAGAGAGATAAAGCAGCGGGAGAAGAGATGGGGGTCAGGTCGATGTCTGCGACGATCTGGGTGGCGATGCAGTTCCGGCGATTTTAGTTGATGTCGGCTGTGATACGTGAGAGAGAAAGATGTATGGGATTTTGAAACCTAATTGTAGATATAAACGGGATTTATGCAATCAAGATGATATGGAAATTACACATATACCCTTATTCCCTTAATTAAATAGTAACAAATAACCAAATAATTACCATCATGCCATTCACTTAAAATCTCAAGATCATAAAAATCAAGGGCCCAGATCAGTTCATGCTGGAGAAAATGTTCACGTTTGAACCTAATCCTATATATATATATATATATATATATATATATATATATATATATATATATATATATACTAGTCACTTACCCGCGCGATGCGGCGGGAGTGGCGATTTACAATAGGATACTCGCTTACCGTTAGTTTATCCGTTGTCTCGTGATATATTGTATAGTACTCAAGTTAGTTTTCTTATTCGTGATATGTTGGCACTGGTTTTTCTGTTAGTTTATCGATTCTTTGGTGATATACTTGGGTAAATTTTTTTATTGGATATCAAGATCAATTTTCTTACCCTGTTCAAAATTAATGTTAAATAAAAGGCATTTTGGTCTATGTAGTTACCGGAATTAAAGGATAGGCCTCATATTTGAAGTACAAACGTGTGTTAGTTATGTATAGCTTTACAGGTTGTTTTGAATTTTTCTACACTGGGTGAGTATTTTTTGGTTGTACTAATAATACGCCATTGCAGTTTTATGGTTACATCATGCCACAGTTGGAAATTAACGATATAAAGGCGGAATCTCAACATGAAACGCAACATTGTGCAATATAACAGGCAATAAGCCATATCTAACAAAACCGTGTTCAATGTCTATGGTTCAGTAGTACCATAAAAGTATTTGATGTATCTTTACATTATGGATGAGCTTATTTGGACATCCATCTACAATGGGTCAAAAAATATTATCTAAACAAAATTTGGAAAATATGATAAAAGGTTTGAGAGGGTCGAAGTTGGGTGTATTTTAATGTTTTATACATTTACCTATGAGAAACAGGTGCCATTATAGTTATGATTTTAATAATAAAATTATCCTTTCTATACCAAAAAAAAAAAAGACTTTTTTTAAACATCACAAGAAATGAACGTAAATTAACTACGTTCCTTGAAATGCTTATAAAATACGCTATTAATATTTAAAGTTGGAAATTTGTTACACTTGATATGTCTCACCTCACCTTTTAAAAACTGCAAATACTCTCTGCAGAACTGTTGTTCTGCGGTAGTCTATTTCGATGACTGAAAGTAGGGAGCAGCTAAATAAACACCCCAAGTTTACTATGTAACCCCGATATATGTGATACAGTTTAATAGCATATATAAGTGGTGTACGCCCGTATACCACGAAATATTCAAGAACACATTTTATAAGTCCGGTTACATCATTAATGTAGAAATATTAACAAAAATCAAATAAATCCAATATGATAACTCCAGGAACACACAATCTTGAACAGCAGATTTTTAAATATACACCACCTAACAAAATTTTCAAAAAAAAAGGACCCAATGTTGATCACCTGTTGCAGCCTAATGTTCTAATGACTCCCACAAACGCTGTAAACACGGCTAATACAACCGCTAAATTTGATCACCTGTTTCACCCTTACTGGGCTCCTGATCATTTTTCATTTTATGGTGATCTCGCCAACAAAATTATTGCAAAATGTGATGAATCTGTAGTTAAATTTATAGACTTCCAAGCATGCTCCCTTTAAGACAAATGTGAACAGTCTTTGCTTTTACAGCTGTATGTGAACAGTCTGGTCAGCAGTAAAAAAATCTAAAAGGATAGCAGTAAATCTTTTGGATTCTGACAAGAGTTGGTTTCTGAAAAGGGTTTCTGAAAAGTGTTTCTTGAAAGGTTGACAACTGTTAAATTGTTTTCATAAAAAAAAAAACCAAAACAATTTCTAAATTATTGTTTTAGTAATAAAAATTTTGAGTTAAAAAACAAACCATTAGGTATTGAAGAAAATATGCAAAACATAGAAAACAAATTGGAGTTCAACGGCCTATTTATACCAAAGGGTTTCACCAGTTATGCTCATCCGAAGACGTTGCAAACACCATTCAACCCAACCCTCGTCACTTGTTTCGACAACAGTAAATATGGTTGTAATTATTATTTCTAGTTAACTAATACTTAAAAAAAACCATTTCGACCACAAAACTCATTTTAACACAAAGCAAAATGCCATCTTTTTGTCAAAAGGAAAATGGATTAGACATTTAAAAACTCGAGTTCCTCAATTCATTGCACAATAGTGCCCGAAACTTGCCTAAGGGAAAAACCGCTCGAATATCATTCGGTAATAGTAAGCTTCGTTCGTGACAGGTGTGTTGTGAGGGAAAATACGCTCGACATTAAGCATCATTTTGTTGGTTACCTACACATATCAAGATGAATAGATGAGACCACGAACGCAATTAAGGTTTCGACCATGTGAAATGATGTCGAATCTTTCTTTCTTATAAGATAATTTCTTGCTGAACACTAACATTAAGAGCCTTGTTAGGAAGGGCAATGCATTTGATCACCACGACCTCATCTTCAACATTAACAGCTTCACCTGAATTTTAGAAATGAGTCAATGATATGAGTACTTAATTGATAATGGGTCACACGTAGAAAATGAGCTAATCCATTCAGAAGTTTTCAATGTATGAGATTATCACCTGTAGTTAACTTATCATAACTTTCTCAAAAGGTTAAAAATAGCTTACCAAGAATTGTGATTCCAAGTTTTGCCTTGTGATCTCCTTCAGCCTGGACACGTGACCACTGCCCAATCGAACATTTCAAGCCGAATAACAATATTAAGCTACAATTCCACCGGCAAGTGCTAAACTGTAAATTCTGTATCATTGACATATAACCCTGTACCTTGATTTCGACATCATCAAGAATGATATAATTAATCAACCGTGCACCAGCTCCTATATGTGCATTCGTAGATATGGATACGTTTGGACCAATCTGTGCAATTTTAGAGATCAATATACCAAAAAACATAGCATATTCAATAGAGGCTGCTATATTCATCCAAATGCAAGTTCTAGAATATGGATACGTTTGGATCAATCTGTACAATTTTAGAGATCAATATACCAAAAAACATAGCATATTCAATAGAGGCTGCTATATTCATCCAAATGCAAATTCTATATGGAAAAAAGATTTAACGTATTTGAAAAAGAACTCAATTTGAAACCTGCAAAGGGGAGGGCCTAATTACCTTTGCAGTTGGATGAACTTTTGTAGACGGGTGAATATAAACATCACCAATTACGGTGGCACTCTTTGTACCATCCCCTTGGTTCAAAAGATGAGGTCGAGGTACCCATTTTTAGGGATTTTCGGTACCAGTACATTCAGTACCACGATGGATGGGCCATGTAACGGGTCAAAACAGGGTAACTCAGAGGCCTCTTGCAAGCGCGATATGTCGATGCCCCATCTACATATGCATAAGAACCATGATTTGTAAGAAAATATAACTGGAAGTTATATAATACTGTAAAGAACTATTCTGCATGCATAAAATCCATTTGATTTCAAGTATCAATATGTTTTCTATGGCAAAAACACACTGTTCCCAACTGTTAACATACATCATTAATTCATTATATAAGTTTCTGTAATCATATTCAATCCATTAATTTCGACCCATATGAGCATCCATTAATTTCAACACAGATCAAAAAGTATTACACTGATCTAACATAGATACATCCCAAATCAGTAGAAAACCTGTTTAAAAAAACTACAGAAAAACAAAAAAAAAACGGTAGATCAGGTTAAAAAGAACGGTACCAATCTGGCCACCAAACGGTAGATCTGTGTCATCGTCATCATCTTCCACCCACAACCACCATCGTTGATGAACCCAGCGCAGATCTGTGTCATCTTCATCATCTTCCACCCACAACCAAACGGTAGATCTGAAAGATTCATCACTGAGGAAGCGTAGATCTTGAAGCGTGGTAAAGAAACCCTAGAATCGCCTAGAGAAAGAGAGGAAATGGTGGTGATGATAATGAGGAAGTCGATCTGGTGACGGAGAGGACTCCTGTGATGATAATAAGGAAGAGAGAAGTCGATCTGGGTTGGAGCGACTGGTTTCTTAGTGAAACCCTAGAATCGCCAGGGGAGAGAGAGAAGATGAGGAGAGGAGCGGCGATGGTTTTGTCCAGGAAACCCTAATTTTGATGACCCGTGTTGTTTTGATGGCTACAGCGCGTGTTAAACAATTTTTCAACACATTTATGCTTAAATGGTTGTATAATGTGCTTAAAATAGTTGTACAATGGCAAATGACCATTCTTGCCCTTCCTATATGCTTATTAAAGTAGTATAGATATGTAATTATATATGTGTTGAATTAATAAAAAAACAAAGAGGCAGTTAAACAAAGAGGCAGTTAATAAAAAAAACATTTGGCAGTTAAAAAAAACATCTGCATGTCGTGTCAATGTATAAGCATGAACTTCCTACATAACTATTAGCTCGACTTTTTAATAAAAAAAAAACAAAGAGGCAGTTAAACAATACAGATCCAAAAACCCTAGTTATTTCAACATTTACAACCTTCTAAAGTTAAAAGCCACAGTTAAAAGTTACAAAAAAAACCAAGAAATTTGAAAGAACTTACAACAATGCAATTCCTATGAATATTGAAATCATTCCCATATTGCATCCTATACAGCTCCTGTCCCCATCTACCTGAGAAAATGAATATTAGCTTATTAGAGGTGAACTATCATCGCATCCTATACAGCTTGCAAATGATACCTTTTCGTACTTAAATAGTGTATTCGGTGTGTCCTCCCGAATACCCATTTTGACCCACGCCACGACACGACCCGACCCGACACAACACGACCCAACACAACACAACACAACAAGACCCAACCTAGCCATATTGTCATCCCAAGCTGAAGTTATAATGATGGAGCAAATATATACCTTTCGAGTCATCAGGTGCCAGCAATGAAATTCCTATGATCCAGCTTCAATGATCCAGCTTAGCTAGACGTATGATCAAAATAAGTATTTTTTCAGTATGGGTCAGAAAAGGTTGGGTTGACCAGAAATGTGTTTCGAACTTTTTATAAATAATTGGTGTTGTCAAATGTTATAACTTTAGCATTATAAGTTTATACCAGAAATGTGTTTCGAACTTTTTATAAATAATTGGTGTTGTCAAATGTTATAAATTTAGCATTATAAGTTTATACCAGAAATGTGTTTCGAACTTTTTATAAATAATTGGTGTTGTCAAATGTTATAACTTTAGCATTATAAGTTTATAATCAAGTATTTGAATTAAAATGAGTTTATTTATTTATTCAGTGAAAAACACTTGGGGAAACATCCAAGCCATCTAGGTCGTATCACTTCAAACTAATTTTATTTATTTGACCTGAATAAGGATTGCTGCTTTTGTCCATATTCTCAATCAAAGCTCATGACGTGCAACCATCCCCCGTAAATATGTTTGGATCGAAACATCTGAGAATTGAAACTCTTTGCAAGATGCTTCTCTCCTCATGGCTCATGCTTTCATGAATTCGGCGAGTAAGTTTGCATGTTCAAAAATTTATAAATGCGTGCCAAATTTGAATGATGCCAGCTGATTTACCTAGGACCTTAGTCCGACAACCATCAAACTCTGCCATCTGTCCGGCCCTTAGAAACACCTTTGTCTTACTAATCTGCATGTGACATATAAACAAACAAGTAAACATAAAAAAATTAAAAAAGTAAATCCTAACTAAAACATCGGATGCAGGAAAGCTTTCAACAGAATGCATTGCAGCCCGTCTTACCTGATAGCCTTCAAGTCCAGCTTTCTCCAGAAGCCTCTTGCAAGCGCGAATTCCATCACTACGATCATAAGTCAGTCACAAAGATGACACAGGGTCAGTGCATTTATCTCATCATGCACTCATGTTTTTGACTTTCTAGTTTCTATAAATAATTAGTGTCAAAAACAATTTCAATAATAATATGTTTCTTGGAGAAAAAACGAATTAGAAGGCTTACGCGTTAAAAAATTACTCTCGGAATAATTTAAGTAAGATATTCGTTAGAACCAAATTGACCCATGTATACAAATGAGTTGAAATTGGTACCTCATATAAGATCGTTCCACTTACTCTCCATCCATAAACTTCAGGAGCCAAGATGCCAAACTGATCCACAAATTCTTCAAATGGTTTTCTGGTGGGATACCCAGCACAACTTATCATGATTGCCTCCAAGACTCTCCAATTATATTACATGGCATGCATCCGCTAAATATATGAAACCCCGTTAGCTTGTAAAGTGCACGTACCTTCTGCATCTCCATATCCAAGCTGGAACAATATGAACAACAAGAGACATTAAACCGCTAAGATAAAAATATAAATAAACAATCCACATGAAAACATACTTGGGAGGGTCTGCCCTTCTGTTCAGAAGGTAGTGATGGGTTTGTAAAATCCCTATTAAGAGAAAAACACAAAATTATTTATGTACAAAAAGCTTATACATTTGTCACATAATATTTATGATTTGACCAACACACCTAGACTGCTCATTTTGACTTGCAACTCTTCAAGACTGGCAATAAAAGCAACCATTCAGGAATCATATTAGGAGGAAAGGAAAAAAGAGAAGCAAAAATAGTATGGTACAAACTTAATACCTACTTTGAGAACTGAATATCTAGTTGGCAGCAACCATCACAGATATTTCTCCCCTGAAAAGGAATTGCAAGTGTTGAATCACATTATTAATTCAAGATCAACCAGAACACAAATAAATAAATAAATACCTGCAAAGATTTTCTTGCAGCCACAACACTTTAGCGTAACAGAAATTGAATTAGTGCTTGAAAACCTACGAAGCTCAAAACATAGAAAGGCACCAGCTGAGACTTTTAATGAATGCAACTTTCTTAAATTTGTGAAAACAATGGTTGATATTATGATTTGAGAAATATAGAAAAGAAATAAAAAATATGAAGCTGACCGACTGACTTGAATGGTGACAATTTTAGTAGGAACCATGATTTGTAAGAAAATATAAATGGAAGTTATATAATACTATAAAGAACTATTTTGCATGCATCAAATCCATTTGATTTCAAGTATCAATATGTTTCCTTTGGCAAAAAACACATTGTTCCCAACTGTTAACATACATCATTAATTCATTATATAAGTTTCTGTAATCATATTCAATCCATTAATTTCAACCCTTATGAGCATCCATTAATTTCAATACAGATCTAAAAGTATTACACAGATCTAACATAGATACATCCCAAATCAGTAGAAAACCTGTTTAAAAAAACTTGTAACACATCAAATTTAACAGCGTATAAACATAAACTACAGAAAAACCAAAAAAAAACGGTAGATCAGGTTAAAAAGAACGGTACCAATCTGGCCACCAAACGGTAGATCTGTGTCATCGTCATCATCTTCCACCCACAACCACCATAGTTGATGAACCCAGCGCAGATCTGTGTCATCTTCATCATCTTCCACCCACAACCAAACGGTAGATCTGAAAGATTCATCACTGAGGAAGCGTAGATCTTGAAGCGTGGTAAAGAAACCCTAGAATCGCCTGGAGAAAGAGAGGAAATGGTGGTGATGATAATGAGGAAGTCGATCTGGTGTCGGAGAGGAACTCGTGTGATGATAATAAGGAAGAGAGAAGTCGATCTGGTGTTGGAGCGACTGGTTTCTCAGTGAAACCCTAGAATCGCCAGGGGAGAAAGAGAGAAGATGAGGAGAGGAGCGGCGGTGGTTTTGTCCAGGAAACCCTAATTTTGATGACCCGTGTGTTTTGATGGCTACGCGTGTTAAACAATTTTTCAACACCTTTATGCTTAAATGGTTGTATAATGTGCTTAAAATGGTTGTACAATGGCAAATGACTATTCTTGCCCTTCCTATATGCTTATTAAAGTAGTATAGATATATATATATGTATATATATAGGACAAAGATCCGTTAGGAACCACCCTTTATTGCGAGAACCGCGAGAACCAACATGAACAAAACCAAAAATGTCTAAAAATAGCTAAAAAAGACACAATTTTTTTATTATTTTTTATAAAAAAATCGCTACTTTTAGTAGCAAAAAAAAATTTTTTTGGCTACTAAAAGTAGCGATTTTAACATAAAAAAATTTAAAAAAATTAGATATTTTTTTAGATTTTTTTTAGATTTTTTAGGTTTTTTGGGGGGTTTTAGTTTTTAACATTTTAGCTTGGGGGAGGGGGGTTAGGTTTTTGGGGGGTGGGGGAGGGGGGTTTAGGTTTTTTTTTTGGGGGGGGTGGGGGGTGGGGTGGGGGGGGGTTAGGTTTTTTTTGGGTTCTCGCAATAAATGTGGTTCTCGCATGAACCTTACCCTATATATATATATATATATATATATATATATATATATATATATATATATATATAGGGAGAGGATCATGAGAAAACTAAATATAAATGAGAAAACTAGAAAACTAACTAAAATCCACTAAAAAGGAGGGGGAGGGAGACTTTTAATGAAGGAGGGGGGACTTTTAATGAAGGAGGGGTAAAATTGGAAAAAAAATATATAACTTTTCAAACATTTCCCATTTCTCCATACGTTATCATTTTAAAACAAAAATGGCACCATAAGATCACAAATTTTCTTATCTTTCATTCAAGTATATTCGAGCATATTTTTTATGACATAAAAAAAGATTTATGGTGTCGTCTTATTTTCAACACTATTATTATAGTAGTGCACATGTGCAATATAACATGTAGTACAATTGCATTACATGCTTAAAATTAGCTTTTTGAGTCTAGTTTAGCTTTTAGGGTTAGTTTTTTTGGAGGTTTAGGATTAGGATTAGGTTTTTGGGTGTGGGGGGAGGGGGGGTTTAGGTTTTTTTTAGGGGGGGGGGTGGGTGGGGGGTTTAGGTTTTTTTCGGGTTTATGTTTAGGGTTTAGTTTTAGGTTTTTGGGGGTGGGGGTTTAGGTTTTTGGGGGGTGGGGGGAGGGGGGTTTCGGTTTTTTTTTTGGGGGGGGGGTGGGGTGGGGGGTTTAGGTTTTTTTCGGATTTATGTTTAGGGTTTAGTTTTAGGTTTTTGGAGGGTGGGGGGGTTTAGGTTTTTGGGGGGTGGGGGTTGGGGGGGGGGGGGGGTTAGGTTTTTGGGGGGTGTGGGTCGGGGGATGGGTTAAGTGGTTTAGGCTTTCCGTATTAGTGCACATGTGCAGTACAACAAAAAAAAATTTTTTTTTTGGGTAAAAAGTAGCGATTTTTTTTTAAAAAATTGTAAAAAAAAATTTGGTATTTTTTTAGGTTTTTTTAGTTAGTTTTTTGGTTTTCTCATTTAAACTAGTTTTCTCATGATCCATCCCCTATATATATATATATATATATATATATATATATATATATATAGGGGAAGGATGTATAGAAAACCCACTTTAATTTAGAAAACTCGGAAAACTCAAAGCTCCCGATGTTTTTTTTTTCTTGAAAAAATTTACACATGTTATATACATGTTTTTAAGGGTTTTGGGTAAAAAAAAAATTAAAAAAGCGTCGAGTAGATATTTTTAAAAAAATAAAAAAGTTTTGGTGTAACACATGTTACATTCATCTGACATATTTGTAACATGTGTTACACCAAAACTTGTTTTTTTTTTTTTTAAATATCTACCCGGCACTTTTTTGATTTTTTTTGCCCAAAACCCTTAAAAACATGTATATAACATGTGTAAATTTTTTCAAGAAAAAAAAACGTCGGGAGCTTTGAGTTTCCCGGGTTTTCTAAATTAAAGTGAGTTTTCTATAGATACTTACATTATATATATATATATATATATATATATATATATATATATATATATATATATATATAGGAAACCACCTCCAGTTGTAAGAACCGCGAGAACCACTCTCAACCAATCAGATCATGCCAACTAAAAGGTTATTTTGGTTTTTTACCCCAAATGTCAAATCCTCCTCTTTCTCTCTCCATTTAATGCCCCCTGACATTCAATCTATTTATTCATTCTCTCTCTCTCTCATATTCAAAACCCCAAAATGTTACCATTCTCTCTCTAAAAATACCCACAACACAGAAGAAGCAGAACACATTCAATCCATCTCTCATTTTCTCTCTCTCATGAAAAAAGCTTCGACAGATTCTTCATTTGGGAAAACCCAAATCAAAACTCAAAACAAACCACCACACACCCTCATCTCCGGCCCCCTCCCCCCACCACACACCGCTGTTCACTGCCACCCAACCGTTCACCACCCAATCACCGCCCAATCTGGATTCGATGAAGACTTGCGTGTGCAACAGTCACAAAACCACCGCCCAAAAGCTCCGATTTGGGGTAGTGAGATCCGATTTGGATTTTAGGGTTAGATGGTGGTGGTTTGACAGTGAACGATGGGTTAGATGGTGGGTTAGGGTTGCTCAGATCTGAAACAGTGGTGGTGGGTTTAATGGCGATGGTGGTGGTGGGTTTGATGGCGACGGTGGTGGTGGGTTTGATGGCGACGGTGGTGGTGGTTTTTTTACGGCGACTGTGGTGGTGGTGAGGATTAACGGTGACGGTGGGTTTTTTACGGCGACGGTAGTGGTGGTGAGGATTGATGGAGACGGTGGTGGTGGGTTTTGACAGCGACGGTGGTGTGTTGCTTAGCTTTGTTTCTCTGAGATATTTGGGTATTCTTTTATGAATGTTTTTTTGCTGGGTTTTTGCTATTGATTTTTGAATGTTTGAATCTTTGATGTTTTGCTGGAGCTTTTTGAATGTCTTGCTGGTGCTTTTTTGAATCTTTGATGATAGGGTTTTGATTTTTTTTTTGCAATTAATATGTGTTTCTCTCTCCCTGAAAAACGGTGGGTGTTTGATCTGTGTTTCTTGATTCTATGGTGATTTTGAACAGTAAACTATGTGGATTTGATGTGTTGAATTTGATGGTTTTTTGATATGTTGGGGGTTTTGATATATGCGGGTTTTGATACGATCGATTGGGTGGCGATGATGCAAAAAAAAACGTAGATTTTGATGACGATGGCACGGCAAGGACGGCGGAGGGTAGGTTTTTTGAACCTGCAACCCCATTTCACATCCTTTTTGATTGTCGGAGAATCTGAGCCAAACCCCTTTTTTTTCGAGATACGCTTTGTTTTGATGTTGTTGGCTTTTTATATTTTTTTCCCTAGTCGATGACGATAACAATCTATCTGAGACACCTACCGAGTTTGCGTTTGTTGGGTGTGTTCGTGTTGCGTAAAAAAGTTTTTGTAAAAAAAATGTTAAACCGTAAACTTTTTAACGTAAAAACGTAAAACGTAAAAAGTTTTAGGTAAAATGTAAAACATAAATTTTTTTTAGTAAAACGTAAAAAGTTTTACGTAAAACGTAAAAAACCGGCGCGTAAACCGTAAAAAACGTTAACGTAAAAAACCGGCGCGTAAAACGTAAAAAACCGGCGCGTAAAACGTAAAAAACCGGTGCGTAAAAAAGTAAAAAACGTTAACGTAAAAACTTTTTACGTTCCGTAAAATAACGCTCGTAAAAAAACGGGGCGTAAAAAACATAATATAAAAATCTTTTTTTAATCATTAAAACAAAATTATCATTAAAATTTGAATTTAAAATATTGTTTTAATATAAAAATCTGTTTTTTAATAAAAAGTAATAAATGAATGGGACAAAAAAGACATTTAAAAATAATATATATAAAAAGATAAAAAAAATCAATTTTACCTAAATACCCTTTAACAATAAAATATTAAAAACATAATAATAAGACAAAAAGCTTTTAATATTAATATTAACTACTTTTAATCTCATCCATCCATCCATCTAGTTGATCAAAGGGCTACAAAGTGGTTCTCATGGTTCTTACAATTAGAGGTGGTTTTCATTTTAGCGGTCCCTTATATATATATATATATATATATATATATATATATATATATATATATATATATATATATATATATATATATATATATATATATATATATATATATATATAGGGTGGGGTTCTAGAGGGAACACTAGTGTATTTGCGAACTGAGTGAACAAATCCTGGCCAATGATCTACACACGTGTATGGCCAGAATCTCTTCATCAAATCGTAAAATACACTAGTGTATTTCAACATCAAATCATGGCCATTGATCTACACATGTATATGGCCAGGATTAGTTCACTTAGTTCGCAAGCTACAGTAGTGTTCACTCTTGAATCTAATCTTTTATATATACATATATATATATATATATATATATATATATATATATATATATAGGGGAAGGTTCTATGCAGAACACAAAATATTGCGAGAACACGCAGAACACAATGAATCACCTATTTTTTTCAATCCTAAAAACCTAAAAAGTAAATAAAAATGTTGCAAATGTAAGATTTATTGTTTCTTACATTAGAATTCAAAACAAAATATGGAAAATTTTCACTTTTTGTATAAACTGCACATATGTAGGTTATGTGTAGGTTAAATTACCAACATGTATGTAAGCTATGTGTAGGTCAAAAAATATGATTTTTAATGCATATAAATACACATATGAATGTAAGAAACATAAAATTTAAATAAAAAAACATGAAACTTAAATCCCAAAATTTGGTGTTTTAGAGTTGTTCTTTTTGTTCTCGCAATAGTTAGTGTTCTGTAATGATTCTCATCCTATATATATATATATATATATATATATATATATATATATATATATATATATATATATATATATATATATATATATATATATATATATGGAGCCGCTAAAATAAGAACCACCTCCAGTTGTAAGAACCGCGAGAACCACTCTCAACCAATCAAAATATGACAACCCAAAGGGTATTATGGTCATTTATCCCAAATGTCATTTCCCACCCCTCTCTCCTCATTTTTGTCGTCAGTAGTCTCTCTCCACCTTTTTATAACTCCATCTCTTTCTCTCCTCAACCTACAATTCCTAAATTCAAAAAGAAACCCCCTTCCGGTTCTCCTTTGCCGGCGACCACCACTGTTAATCAGTGGATGATGATGATGATTGATGGTGGGGTGAAACCGCCGCCCACCACTGTTTCTCTTTCTCCCACCCTCGTTCATCCCTGTTTCTCTCTCTCCGGCCTCCCTTCCTCTCTGCCCTCGTTCATCGGAGATAAAACCTTGGTCGCCGCCGCCGCCGTCTCCTCCGGCACCGGAGCGGTCTCCTCCGCCACCGTTCAGCACCATTTAACGGAGATTAAACCTTGGAGGTGGTGGGTGCTCGATGACGGTGGTGGAGTGTCGATGTCAGAGGTGGTGGGTGCTCGATGGCAGGTGGTGGGTGTTTCGATGACGGTGGTATAGTGCCGATGTCGGAGGTGGTGGGTGCTCGAGATGATGGTTTGAGTTGGGTCAGTGAAGGTGGGTTTTCAATTTTGTTTTGGTTGGGCTTCTTTTGATATTTTGTCTGATGAACTCTGATTTTGATGCGGGGTTGATTCCGTTGAATCTGGGTTTGAATCTTGTGGGTTTGACTTTCTTGATGGTTTGTTTTATCTGCTTCAATCTGGGGTTTGATTCTGTTGAATCTGTTGATTTTTTTTTTGAATATGTTTGAATGATGTTCTTGTTCCTTTTGAATGTTTAAATCGGTTGAATATGGTGTCTTATTGAATTGGCGGTGATGATGAAAAAAAACTGACGATGGCGCGGCAAGGATGGCGGAGGGTAGGTTTTTGAACCTGCAACCCCACTTTGCAGCCTCTGATTATCGGAAAATCTGAGCCAAAACTTCGTTTTTTTTTCAAGAATCCACTCGTTCTTTTGATTTTGTTTGTTGGGTTTTTTTTTGAGGCGTTGATGATGATAGCAAACTATCTGAGACACCTCCCGAGTGTGCGATTTTCTGGTGCGTTCGTTTTTGCGTAAAAACGTTTTTGTAAAAAAAAAAGTTAAACCATAAACTTTTTAACGTAAAACGTAAAACGTAAAAAGTTTTACGTAAAACGTAAAAAGTTTTACGTAAAACGTAAAAAGTTTTTCGTAAAACGTTAAAAGTTTTAGGTAAATCGTAAAACGTAAATTTTTTTTAGTAAAATGTAAAAAACGTTAACGTAAAAAACCTGAATTTAAAAATGTGAACGTAAAAAACGTTAACGTAAAAAACCTGCGCGAAAAAACTAAAAGACGTAAAAAACATTAACGTAAAAAACCGGCGCGTAAAACGTAAAAAAACGTTAACGTAAAAAACCGGCGCGTAAAACGTGAAAAACCGGCGCGTAAAACGTGAATAACGTTAACGTAAAAACGGCGCGCTGAAAAAACGACGCGTGAAAAAGTCGGGCGTAAAAACGGCGCGTCAAAAAATGAGGCGTGGCGGGACGTAAAAACGTAAAACGTTAAACATAAAAATATGTAAATAAATCTGAATTTGAAAATGCTTAATAAAAAAACTATGTTTAAAAAATAAAAATCTAATATAATAATACCAAAAGAAATAAAAAAACCAATAAAGACAATTTAAGATAAAATGACTAAAGTACCCCTTTGTGGGGTCCATTCGGTCACATTTAACCATAAAAACTAAGTTAGGGCTAAAGGACATAATGTGCAAGGGTTTTCAAACATCGAGTACAATTTTTGTACTTATTAAAGTTAAAAGACACAGTTTGCAATAAGTAGAATACATAAAGGACAATTTTTGTAATTTACTCTCAAATCTTTAATGTGTTTGTGACTTTCTTGCTAGTTAAAATTATTTTTGAAATTTTTTTATTTTTCAAAAAACTAAGATATATATATAGATAGATATTATCTATTGTAAAAGAGTAAACACGAGCGGGTCGGTACTTCTGCAGTGATGGATACGAATACGGCCACATCTCGTGTTCTCCGCCCGAATCTTAGACCTGCAAACAAGAACAAGAGAGAAAAACGGGGATGTAGAGACGACCGGTAGGGGAAGAATCCCCTATTTCCAGCTATAAAAGTGTTGCCCCATCTATCATGCCCTAATAAGGAGGTGGAGACCTCCTTATATAGGAGATATGGGAAACCCTAACCTCAATGGGCCAGGCCCGGTTAGGGGTTGTCTCTACAAGTCCACAGCCTAGTGTAGTATATAAACTACAATGCGCTGGGCTTCGCGGGTTAGTACGCAATAATAATAATATTTAACATAAAAGGCGATAAGTGTTTGGGCCGGGTCAAGTACCTTACCTCGTCAAGTCCCCCAAGTCTAGTTTTGCTCACGCGTGCAAGCGCTGGGAGTAGCACTGGACTTGTTAGGAGCCCGGGAGTGAAGATCGCTAATTTTAGGCTTACATGTCGTCCGGGTGCGAGAAAGTTGCTGGCACATACTGATTGGTTGTAGAAAACCGTCGTTTGCATTACCACGCCTTGTTAAGGTTGCGCGTAGGCGGTTAGGTCCCGTGCATGAGCCTTGGAACAAGCTAAGTTTTGGTAGTTAAGTGCCTCGACTTTGGATGATTTTTTCAGGTGTGGCCCTGCTTTAGCGGTGCGCCCATGGTCATGGGGGCCACTGTAAAATATTCACCCTTTGATGTGACTTTTGCCGGTTAGCATATGGTGCGCTAACGGCGTTCAACCCATTGAAAGAGTCGATGTTGATGTGATGATGATCCCTACCACGCGTCCGTGTCACCGGGATCTCCGTTGTCGTAATGTGCAGCCATTTGTGGTCATAGACGCATATGCGGATGTTATGCTACCTTAGGCGAATGTGAAACCGCTGGTGGTTGTACCAGTCGTTGTTACTGATGATCCGGTTATAGCAATTATCATTGCAGTCGGAAAGAATGATATACAGTGCACCCCTGCAGAAGTGCTTGCTATGCTCAATGACCTCGGAAGGGTGCTTAGAGCGTTATTTATGTTCCCCACAATGTTTTTATAATTGTGGGACAAGTACTTGGTTTTTCATCAGTGGTTGTGCATCTATTACCAAGATACCACTGGAGTAGTAGTGGTTGAATACATCTATTACCAAGATGCCCACTCTTAGCGCTGTATAATTTGATCATCTGACTTTGTTATTATGAAAAATATTTCGTGTCAGAGTTGTTTTTTACCGTGATATGCAGTTCAAATGCGGTGGTAATATTTTCTACCATAATATGCAGTTTAAATGCGGTGGTATGTTGTGTTTACAAATGTTTATATGAACATTTGTTGATATCAGAAAGTGCTTTATAATGCGTGCGGCGTTAATGAACACTTGAACAACAAAGTGTTTTTTACGCGCTTGGTGTGAGTGAACACTCATTGAGATAATAAAATGATTTATACGCGTTAGGCGTGAATGAGCACTTTATGTAAGCTACTACGTGCTTTTCCTGGACGCGCACTAGCGTGTGGAATGCTTATAGTAGGTGGCATGTTTGTTTACCTCGCCAACTGTGGCGTGAGGGTTTTCTTTTATCCATGTCGCAGACTGGTGTGGAGAATACATATCCGAATAAGTATTTTTCCTGTTGCATAGCGTGTGGAATACTTATTCGAATAATCAAGTATACTAGTTTTGTCATGCGTTGGTCTGACTACCAAATTGCATATGTCGTGTTAAGTGGTATAGTCGTAGGCCAAATGATGTGAAAAGTATAAATATTGTCTGCCGTATTGAAACATCTACATTATATAAGAGCCGATGCGGGTTAATGTGTAGTGGAAATCACCTTAATGGGCAGACTGAGGAAAACTGATCACTTTTAAGGCGTAATGGCGCTATACCCTGCTAGTCCCCCAGTTCAGTGCTGCTAAAGTATGTTAGTAGCTTTGAACTTGATAGGTAATAAAAAGAAATCGACAAGTAAACATGAAGTATAACATGCTGAGAAGACTCCGACATGCTTATTAATCGATTTAAATGTATTGTAGATGAGTGTGCGTAAAATAGAGGTGAGACCTTTATCGACATTTTTTGTTTAGTGGGCAATTCTGATAGGCGCTTTTTTAATTATATTACTTATGGAGTATTCCGTCAAGCTATCGAGTTATGTGAGAGTACCATATTTAAGGATAAGATTAAGAACCTCTTACCCGTGAGTCTTGCGCGTAGATGTCTGACACAACGGTTGCGCCGAGTTCAAGATTGTCTATCAGATATGATAGTTCAACAATTGAAGCAGCGTGGTGAGAAATTACCTAGCTAAGCCCGCGTGCTTGAATAAGGATTATTCAATGTATAGTGTAGCGTGTGTAAATATTATGACCATGTCCGCCCATAGTCATGTTGTTCCGAGCAGATTACCCAGTTCGATGATGCTAAGCATGTTAGGACATAATTATTGAAAGTAATTATATGGGCGCATGCAACATGTCAGATGGCCAATCGAGTATGGCCCCATGCATGTGTGGCACTGAAATCTTCCATTCATGTGTTTAGAATTTTGTAATTTTGAGGTAGCATCGCCATGTCAGGTTATATACGGACCATTATATAGACATATATATATAGTCAAGTGGACCAAGGGCGTGCAATGAGATGCCAATCGCGTTTGAACAAGTAAAAGTGTATCGCGCAACTAAATAAAGCAATAAAATAGGATTGTACCTGGAATTGCGTTCCGAAATATGTAGCTTCACATAATGAATTCTGGCTTAGGTCTATCCTTACCAAAGTTGTACCTGGGTTTGACAAGATGTTGTCCAACCGAAATTATGTTGTTGAAGAAGGGTTATCACGTGTGCAAATCGAATGTCCGAACCAGGACCTTTTGCTTTGGTGACTACGTTCTGTAGCGTTTGTAGTGTTACACCCATCCCGTCCTTTATTTTAATGTTGCTAGATAATGTTAGCAGGAGAATCATGTGCTCGATGTGCCATGATGGAGACAGCGAGAACATTATCAGGAAGACTGTCTAGTTTGAGGATGTCAATTCCTACCGATGTGCCGCTCGGTTTTACTAAGTGTCAGCTTTCAAGATTTAATTGTAGCTGGGGCGTGAGTGATTAGCGCGCTATGCTAGTCTCCCGTTCTATTGCAAAGCGCGTCCTACTTAGACAAGGACTATTTTGTGTACAAGTCGAGATGATAGAGCTTAGTTGTTTTTTAACATATCTTGCCCACGACGGTATTATAGTACGACAATAATATTTATGCAGCTTCGATCATTTTGATGAAAATGATACGTATGCTCTTTTAAATGGTAGAGATGATCTATGCCACCAAATTTCAAGTTCCGGCTTTACGGACGTAAAGGATCTCATGTTAGTTAATATAAATGCATGCCCACGATGTGGAAGATGATGTGGATGTTGGGAAGGTTACCCGACACCCCCTAGTCTTAGTTAAATGAATGCATGCTCATATATGTGTAAAAGTGGTGCAATAGCGGTTGTACGATCTCGTGCTATAAAGCCTCGGCACATGTAAAATGTGCTGTAGTATAAAGAGGAAAGTGTTGAACCATTATAAGTGACCCGGTTCCGTTAAAAGCTCTAGTAACACAAATTAAAGCGACATGCTGGTGTGTGTGCGATATACACGGGCGGAGCAGTGGCGATGTAGGCGCTACAGAGGTGGCGTGACTAAATGCACCACCACCCCATTTATAATAATAGGCAAGAAGGTTGAAAGGTATAACTTTCTGCATGACAGCTGAGAATTTCCAACAGGTGCTCTCGTGTTTTGTTGTATAGCAAAATAAATTTATAAGCATGACCAAAGGTGTGACTTAGGACGATGCTCACCGGAGATGGCGTGAGCAATGAAGGTAGCCGCCGGAGACGGTAGTTGTGGGCGAAAAATTCCGCCAGAGTGGCGGGTAGAATGAAAGCTCCCGCCAGGGGCGTTGGTGGACGAAAAGCGACCACCTGAGTTGCGGGATGGATAAAAGCATTCGCTAAGGTGCCACGGGTGAACCGAGAGTATCCGTTGGAGGTGGCGGAGTGGATAAAAATGTTGCCGGGTGCAACGTGGTGGACCGAAGCATCCGCCATAGGTGGCGGAGTGATTAAGTAATCTGCCGGGAGCGGCAGGGGTGGATTAAAACGTCCATTAGAAACATTCCGAGGTGAATAAAAGTTTCCGCCGATGGTGGCGGGGTGAATAAAAGCTTCCGCCGGTGGTGGCAGGGTGAATAAAAGCTTCCGCCGGTAGCGGTGCGGGCAAGAATGACCACGTAACTCAACTGGTAAGGCGTCTAAGAGTGTGCTGGTTAAACAACGAATCATGCTGGGGAGTGCCATAAAGTAAGGCGTTTCGAGTTTCAACCAATGCATGTAGAAAGAGTAAAATTTATTTATTGTATGATAATAAATAAATCTTCTAAGATATGCGATGTGCTCATACTTCTTATATTTATTTTTTGTTTGTGATAAAAAAATTTACACAGAGATAATGTAGCGCCATGTTATAGAGTACATTTCTTTTTTGTTTTTTAACTTCTCTCGTGAGAAGGCAAAGCATGAATGTGTTATGTAATATACAAACTTTTAATGTGAAAGAACAAACTAAACGTCTTCATGCGCTGGGTTGTTCTATTGTTTGTATTAAGAAGAATGGAAAACGATGAAGTGTATTAAAATTCTCAGCATGTTGTGGCAAAGAGAAACATGAGATTTTAGAACCCAATAAACTGGATCAAGTCGTTTTTGTAGCGGAGTTTTGGTTCAACTGAAGAAGCCTGGCTCCATCTTCGCATGAAGGCGGGTGGTGCGGGGTAATGTCACCGGTTCACAATGCTCCAAAGCGGGCGATGGAAGTTGTTAAATTGGTTCACATCTTTGTAAGCTTATAATGTATGATGTGAATCTGCAAAGTTTTGTTTGAGGTTGGTATCTGTTTTGACTCATGGGTTGGAATTCACCGCCGCCATTGCCAAGCCCTTAGTTAATAAAACCGGCTGAAGGAGGGTTAGTAAAGATTGAGGTGATAGCCCACTGAGGATGGCGGGATGAGATAACCGGAGGCGTACTTAGAGGTGCGCGGTGGCAGGCTAACGTACCCGTTGTGTATAGTGGGCGTAGTTTATGTCCACGTGCGTGTGGTGGAGAGCAACGGAGGACACCACCAAAGGTGGCGACCTTCTACTACGCGTGCCGATGATGTGAAACGGTTACCCGCCACTGGCGGCGGAAACATGACGGTGGTCGTTGGATATGGCGCGAATGTGAGGATGCTCACCAGAGGTGGTGGACTCCTGATTTGGGTGACCCCGTGAAAGACCTTCCGTAGGAGAGGAAATAGGCGAAAGGATTGTCCGTCGCTGATGGCGAATATCTATGCGTGCCAGTGACACCCGCTGACGGATGGCGAAAAAGTGTGTAACAGGACAGCGCGTGGCGTGAAGGCCAGTGCATGTGGCGTGAAGGCCGGTGCGCGTGAAGCCTTTGCCCACTTTAACCCACACTTTTAAAAAGGCTAGTATACAATTTTATTTATCAAAGGTATATTTCCTGTTGTTAATTATATATTTTAATCGAAAGAACTGTGGATTTTCATATGAAGGAAGGAGTTCTCGGCCATCTAAAAGAAAGCCCAGATCTAGAGCTTTTGACTGTGAATCATGCATAAAACTCTGTGTACACTCAAAGAAAAAAGATCTAAAAGATCTAAAAATTTCGCTCAGATATGGTTTTTTGATAGGCTTTGCAATTTACTTTTCTTTGTAAAACTTTTTGCCAGCCAACAATTTATGTGAAAAAATTTTGTTTCACATGAATTTTGTCATGACTCTATTTTGAAAAGAGTTTGTATTGGAAATAGTAAGGTAGGAGACTTACTGGGCTCGACGTATGGATGAGAAACTCATTAATGGAAGCAAGGACCCCCTTTGGGGTTGTGATTGTAGATCCCCTCCAAACAAAATCATAGATCTAAAAGTTTGGGCAGAGGAAAATAACAAGATGTGGTTCGTTTCGGGTCCCACGGATGGCGCCAATGTAAAAGAGTAAACCCGAGCGGGTCGGTACTTCTACAGTGATGGATACGAATACGGCCACATCTCGTGTTCTCCGCCCGAATCTTAGACCTGCAAACAAGAAGAAAAGAGAAAAACGGGGATGTAGAGACGGTAGGTAGGGGAAGAATCTCCTATTTCCAGCTGCAAAAGTGTTGCCCCATCTATCATGCCCTAATAAGGAGGTGGAGACCTCCTTATATAGGAGATATGGGAAACCCTAACTTTAATGGGCCAGGCCCAGTTAGGGGTTGTCTCTACAAGCCCACAACCTAGTGTAGTATATAAACTAAAATGCGCTGGGCTTCGCGGGTTAGTACGCAATAATAATAATAATAATAATAATATTTAACATAAAAGGCGATAAAGTGTTTGGGCCAGGTCAAGTACCTTTATCTCATCATCTATCGTTTGTTGCTTTTATCTTTTTGTTTATAGAATAGAATATATGACATTGTGGTCTAAAATAGTAAAATGTCAGGTAAGATTCATATGATGCACTCATTACACTTATCAATTATTTAATTCTCATGGTCATCACATATGTAGATACAAGATTAAGATGTGACATGGGAAATTATCATAGTACGCAAAAAGATACGGTAAGGAAACATCACAACAAATTGATAAAATTAACCCCACATTACATGATGTATATTCTTCTTTGTAATGAATGAATATAATCTATTAATTCAAAGTCTTGTGTGACACTAAAATTATTATATGTACAATTACAAAACACCTCACAAGTGATTTGGTTACAAATTAGAATAATGTACATTGGCCCTTTTGTTTTCTAGTTACCACAAATAGGTTTCGGCCTGTGTTTTTTGATAGTCTCTTCTTTTCTTCATTTTTTTGAATGACCTTACACTTAGTGTATTAAAAGGCTTTACAAACTTGGTTTTACATTTAGCACTACAGCACCAAGGGTTGTCGCTACAATCAAAACAATCGCAATACACTTTTGATCAAAACAATCGCAAATAACACTTTTGTTACGGTGTGACAGAAAAAAAAAACCTTCATACCATCAAGTCAGTTCCATTTGATGTTAGATTATTGGGTAAATCACATTTTTCATCTTTTATGTTTCTATCGGATTGCAATGAATGCCCTTTAACTTCAGTAATTACAATCACAATCTTTTATTTGTAAAACTCATTACACCCTAGGTCCTTTAGCACTAACCTGGTTAAAATTTTCAGTTAAATCCAGTCATATACATTGCACATGAGGGTAAATTCGTTTTTTACTGTCTTAAGGACTATTTGTGCAATAAATATGTTCTGCTCTTTAATCAATGGCGCTCTCTCTCTCTCTCTCTCTCTCTCTCTCTCTCTCTCAATTTAGGTGCTGTTTGTTTTTTCAGATGTAAAATGTCTGTAGTCTGCGAACCACATCTGCAGGCATCTGCAAAAGAAGATGTGGCCCAAATGTCTGCAATCTGCAAGGAGAAAAGGGTTTGTTTTTTTTTTTCTTCAAAAACAACTTCAACCACACAACACACACAAGCTCTCTCTCTCTCTCTAGAAACTCTCTCTCTCTCTACAACCAGCACCACCGCACCACCTCTGCCACCACCACCGCACCACCTCCGCCATCACCGCCGCCCTCTTATTGTCTGAAAACGGTGCACCACCGTCACGGAACCACCTGTCGCCGCCATTCTTCATCATCACCGGCGGAACGCGATGACCGGAGCTGGTCCGACCGGAAAAACAGAGAGGGAGAACGAGCAGTAGCAGTGGGGGTTTGTTTTTAGAATAGATCGGACATGAGGACTGGGGTGAGTGGCTGAGGAACCGCCGTAACGGCGTCGGCTCCTCCTTGTTCTGGTCGCCAGCTCGACATCGAGGGAGAGAGGAAGCATAACTGGATGTTGTTGTGTTGAAGGAGAGGGTCTGGATGTTGCTGTGTTGAAGGAGAGGGTTTGGTGGTGATGGGTTTGGTGGTGGTGGGTTTTGACGATGGTGGTGGTGGAGGTGGTGGCGAAGGTGGTGGTGGCAGGGGAGAAGAGGAAGAAGAAGGGTGTGTGAAGATCTGATTTGTTTGTGAAGCTATTATCCATAGCTTTTTTTTAAGCTATTAAAAGCCATTTTAAGGTTTTTTTTTTTTTTTTAAACAAACAGTCTTCAAGGGCTTATGTCTGTCCACCCGCAGATATAAGCTCTTTGCAGACGATATAAGCGAAAACAAACACAACCTTACTCTCTCTCTCTCTCTCTAAAACTATTTGCCACAGAACCATCCAAATCCTCCACATACCACCGCCTCCATCTAAATCCACCAAACCGCACCACCACCTCCATCCAATTAAATAAAATTCAAAAAACACAATAGCAATAAAAAAAAGATGCTCTGCATAACTTTCTTGTTGTGGTTGATGTTCATTCGTAACACTCAGAAAACACAATTTTGGGGGATTTGCTGGTGAATGCTCAAATAATTAACCATCAAAACACCGTTTAAAAAATACATTACTTTTAGCCCAACATAAATAAAATTAAGAAAGTCAAGACTCACTACTAGTTTCGAAACAAGAATATAGAAATCGGTGGGTGCTTCATTTTGCAAGATGACGATTTCCTTAAGTGGAAAATATTCCGCTTTCATTTTGGAAACCTTTAGATATGATAGTACCGGTTATTAGTTTAACGATGAAAACTAAAAGAAAGTTGATAAGTAGTGAAAATTCAAAATTGCCAAAAGAAGCACTAGTGTGTAAGCATCCGATCTTGCAAACGCGTCAGCAACTAATTTCTCTGCGTGAAATTCGAAGCAGCTAAAATCGTGTCTCTCTAATTTCAAAACAAAATAAGTTCATTTCTCATAATTATTTGTTGAAAATATAACTTTCTTGTTGTAGTCAATGTTCTATTGGTGAAGCTGGTGATGGTGTCGTGACAGATTTGGGGGTTTGCTTTCAGTTCGGAAACTCTCTATGTCTCCTCTTCACATAGATCTAGCGTTTTCGTTTTTTTCTCCAGCAACAACACACCACAGCCCCGCCCCGTTCACTCTTGAAACTCTCTCTTTCTCCTCTCCACATAGATCCAGTGTTTTCGTTTGAAAACAATTGCCACACAATAGATATAGGGTTTAGAGATTTGGGGGTTTGCTTTCAATTCGTAGGGACAGGCCGGTTTCAGGCGCCAGAATGCTAATGGTGATGGTGTTAGGTGGTTCCGGTGTTAGACCGGGTGAGGGAGGTAGTAGACTAAGAGAGATGGAAGTGTGTGTGTGGGGGGTGGGGGGGGGGGGGGGATGGGTTATTTATATTTTTTAGGCAAAATTGCACTTTTCGTCCTTTATGTTTCAGGGTTTCTGCAGGCGCTGTCCTTTAAGTTTAAAAATTACACTCTATGTCCTTTATGTTTGCAACCTGTTACGGGCGGTGTCCTTTCTCATCAACCCAGTTAACTTTTGATGTTAAAACCTGAGGAACCTGAAATGAGGGACCTTTTATGTAAAAAAGTGAAACATGAGGGACCTGAAATATACACTCTTCTTCTCTCTTAAAAAACTTTTCACTACACCAGCCTTAACAAAATCAGTTCACTCTTCTTCTCTGTTAGATCGTTAGATCGAAAGCCTTCAAAATTAAAACATCATCCAAATGCATATGAGGTTAAGTAACCCACCGGAGGATATATTCATTATCATTAGGCAAACTTGCACTTTTATTATTTCACTTCACACACCCCTTTTCTCATCCAATCGATCCATTGATCCCTCTCCAACAACCTTTTCTCAGATAATTCCAGCTTCAGATCTTTAATTTCTCTTTTCTCTCATCAGATCTCACTATTTTGTAAGGTAGATCATCACCTTATTTGCTAATTGCATGATAATTCTCTATCTTTTATGCAATCGATTTGCATCTGTATGATTTTGTAGCCTTGATCTGGAATTAACGGAACTGTTGGTGGAATTAGGGGTTTAATTGATGTATTTGAGTTTTTTGTTATCCGATCTGACTAAAAACAGGGACCATATGTGTAATTTTTACTTATAACAAAAGAGGTGATTCAGTTTATTATTATAGTTTATTATTATAACTTAATACGACGATTCAATTTATTATTAAAAACAGGGACCATATGTTCGAATCTAAGGGCGGCAGGGGACGAAGACATTACAGGTGGAGCATAAGCTGTTTTACTTTGATCTAAAGGAGAACCCATGTGGACGTTACGGAATCGCCTGGTTCTTTGATATTTTTAATTATTATGTTACTTCTGATGATCAACGATGAATTTTTTGGTGGGTATTGATGATTTGAAATAGGGGTGGAAGAAGGTGTTGAAAGCAGCATCGAAGTAGTTTAAGAAGACGATGAATTCGGCGGGAAATCAGAGACGTCGGAGAGTAATCAGTGACCATTTGCCTTTGAAGGATTGAGTTTTCTGGTGACGGTTTCGTGATCGCCGTTGACGGTTGCAGTTTCCCGAAGCTTCATTGCAGAGAGGAAGGGTGGGCATGTGTAACTTTAAAAACTACACATATGGTCCCTGTTGTTAAGGAGTTTTACAAAGAAGGGTTTTAACATAAAAAGTTAACTGGGTTGACAAGAAAGGACACCGCCTGTTATAGGTTGCAAACATAAAGGACATGGAGTGTAATTTTTAAACATAAAGGACAGCGCCTGTAGAAACCCTGAAACATAAATGACGAAAAGTGCAATTTTGCCTATTTTTTTTATAAGTTTTAAAGTTGATAGTCTCTTTTTTATTAAATACTTTAAATTTAAATTATTAGGTAAAAGGACTAAAATACCCTTATATGATCAAACTTAACTAAAAATTTTTACCGGATTAGTGCTAAAGGACATAGCGTGTAATGAGTTTTACAAATAAAAGATTGTAACTGCAATTATTGAAGTTAAAGGACATCTATTGTAATTTGATACAAACATAAATGACGAAAAGCGTAATTTACCTAGATTATTAGTTAATACACTTGAAAAAAAAAGGAGACTATGATCTCCAAATAAACTTGTACTAAAATCAAAAATACCAAATAACACAATTACAAATATGATGTAAAACAACAACAAACCTCTTCATATGCACAATATTGTTTCTTAAGACCTTCAAAAACTAACGCAAAACTTACAAAGCCATAATCAAGTCGGGTAATCACACACAGTTATCTGCAACTGCGGCTCAGTCACCGGCTGCCTTACAAATGCCCTTCTCCACCATATCTCAAACGCTCGTTGTATATTCGGGCAATCATCGCCTTTTTCAAGAAAACGACTAAACCAACTCATCAAAAAAGCTTCTTGATTCGATAACGGCAATGTAAGAATAATCTGACTCAACCCCTCTTCAATTAGTCTCCGGTGAACCGTTCTTGAATCCCTTTTCATCCATCCGAAATCATCGTACAATGCTTCAAGCCATGTGGACAGTAAACCGCAACGGGTCTCTTTCGGTACTAAAATGTTTCCTCTACCGATTGCAATACATAACTGTGCGGTAATCCGGCTTATTTTATGTCTGTACATTACTGGAACCTTTGAATGAAGAATCGCAAGCTCGTTTTGTTCCGACCATAATTGAACAAACTGTTCGCTAATTTGTTTTTCGATCATGATATCAACAACCCATTCTAAATTATCGGCTACTCGACCGATTTCACTCATGATTCCTCGGTTTTCATCATGAGATGTTGCTTCAGATAAGCAAAGTATAAGTGATGTAAGACATTTGTGACATATGGTGTAGAGTGTTTCTTTTGAGACATCGAGTTTACTATGGGAATAACTATGATCCGAACCGGATTGGTTGTCTTCTTTGAGTAATCGGGAGATTAGGGTTTTCATTTCTTTACGGGCTTTTTCGTCTTTAGCGTGTACAACTCCTGTGACTAATTTTGAGAAAATGTTGTCGATTTTTGAAGATGTTGATGGCTCTAATGGCAATCGTTGTAAAACTTCGTTAGTGTTGTGAAGATGAAGTTCATTGAGATTTGATATTACTCTCTCTTCTTCTTCTTCTGACCACGGAACTGCTTCTAAATATTCTAGACATGATGATATCCCATCGTCAAATTTCAATGCATCACATACCTGCAAAGATAAAAAGAGATTATGTAACAGGTTGGCTGGCTTTCGGGGTCAAATGAATCATTCTTAGAATTTAAAATTATTGTTTTGTAAGTTAATACTTTTGTTAATGGTAGTACATCTATTTCATATGTAATTGTACAATTGGGCACCAAGTGAGATAAATTCGACTAGACTTCAAAGGCAGGTACACAGATGGTCCTGGTCGTACGTCATATTATTGATTTGGTCCTTACTTTTAAGAGACTATAGAATGGCCCAGTTGTTTGCCACAATGTGATTGTTTGGTCCATAACACTAACAAAAAGAAAATGATTGTTAAGTTGATGTGAAATGACCATATTATGCATCTCCTTACCCACACACACACACACTCTACCACAGTCTGGCCTTTTAAACTTGGGGATAACTGATGTAAACAGGGGCGCAGGATTCAAGGGGCGGGGAGGGGCGCCCGACCCCCCGAACTTTTCGGTTAGTAGTGTTATGTATGTACATTTCGTATAGAATTTTGTAGGTATATACGTTTTTGAATCCCCGGTTTCATAAAAAAAATTTAGGTATATACGTTTTCGACCCCCTGGTTTTAATTTTTTTTATTTATATAGCCCAAATAAAATATTTAATTAGCCCAAATATTATATAGCCCAAATTAAAAGCCCACCAAATCATTTTCAAGCTTCGCCACTGGATGTAATGATAATAGGCATAGACTTGTTGATTCTTCTATATTGCATTTTGAATTAGTGGGGCAAAAGGTTTCCAAACTGTGCATCAAGTAGATCCGGAAGCACAACCAGATTTTTAGAAACATTGATTTGTTGTTGACTCCTAGATATTGAATTAGCTGATGAGGCATATGGGCTTTCACTTTCTGTTAGCAAAGATCAAACCATGATCAACAGCTTCATGAAGCATTTGTGTGTTGTTATTAACTCCTATATTTTTAATGAAGGTCCTGGCAGTTTGAATCCAGTCTAACAAGGCCCTAATAAAAAAAAAAAAAAAAAAAAAAAACACTCGTCATGATGAAATTCAGAGGCAGGATATAGCACCATACATGAGAGCAATTGATCCTCGGCCGTTGTCATTTGTTCATTGTCAATGTTTGTACCAAATTCACTTCCAGGATTGAATGCATTAGCCCAAGAAGCGAATTGAAAGAGCTACAAACAAGAAAAGATAACTTGTTTGTGAAACTGCTGTGAATAGTCGTTTTCATTTTGATTTGGTCCCACCAGTTGGTTAAACCAAAGCCATGACTCCGTAACATCCAGCTACACTAGGAAAATAACAACCAAAGGGCATGTAGTGGTACCCATGAGGTTGAGGGTTTTAGGGCCATGGTGGACAAATGGTGTAAATTTAGGAGTAGATTAGTGGGTGTGTGAGTTAGCTGTTGTTTTTATAAGGAAAATTGGATTTAAATAATCCCAACTTTCTCAATTTGGTCGATAATAATCCCAACTCAGTTATTTGCCGATAATAATCCGAACTGGTCCACTTTTGGCCGATAATAGTCTGCGTTAAAAATAGCTTAACGGAGTTAAGTGTTTTTCCGAATTACAAACCGATGTTTTAGGACTTTTGATTAGAACGAGGATACGAGTTGATTGATGTAAAATTTACCTCGAAATATTGCCCTAAACGAAGAAAATGGTGCTTCAATTTGGGTGTTTAAACTTCCAATAACAAAAATCAAGCCGATTGGAGCACCGTTTCGAGGTAAGTTTTACATAAATCGACTCGTATCCTCGTTTTGATCAAAATCCCTGAAACATCGGTTTGTAGTTCGGAAAAAACTTAACTCCGTTAAGCTATTTTTAATGATAGACTATTATCGGCCAAAAGTGTACCAGTTCAGATTATTATCGGCAAATAACTGAGTTGGGATTATTATCGGCCAAACAGACAAGTTGAGATTATTTAAATCCAATTTGCCTTTTAAAAAAGCAAAGAGGAAAATAAGAATACATAGGGAATAACTTATGTTGAATTTTCGGTTTAAGTGTAGAAATGCAAAAAGGGAAGGTAATGGTTTCCATGGCTCAAGACGAGTTGGGATTCTGATGGGGATCAAAGATGACGGTGGCAGAGGTGATGGTGCAAAGAGACGGAGTGAAAGGAGAAGCATCGGTAGTATGGTGAATGGCAGACTGTGGTGGCACCGGCTAGACTAGCAAGCATCAAAATATGTTCTCCCAACCTATGTTGTCAAACGCATGCCTAGGCACAGCCCGGCGCAGATGAAGTGTTGCGCCATGAAAAGAGCTATTTCGGACTATTAGGCAAAGTTTCCGGCCAAAAATCGTCTGAACCCCTAAATAAACCTGGAATCAACCTAAACAAGCCTGGAATCATCCTAAAACAACCTAAACTAGCACTAAACAAGCCTAAAACATGTCTAAACGAGGTGATCTACATTCTACCATATCACTAAACTCAAAGCATCACACACCTACAAACATAATCAAAATTAGGCAACCAGGTTGACTATTAGCCCACATAAATCATGTTCATAACCCTATATTAGCATGCACATTTCTATTTCTGTTTATTTACTTCAAAAATCAACACCTTTATTAATGGTAAGTTGGTAACTACATCTAAATCATAAAACTCCACACCCAAATTATATAATCCCACAACAATTTAAAAAACCCCAAATCCCAGATCAGAAACATAATCACAAACAAAACTTATAAAAAAAACAAATGCATACCTTAAGCAACCCCAAGATCTTCCCAACACTTTGACCTACCAACTTCTTCTTCAAATCATCACAATACATCAAAACCAAAGTCTCCAAATAAACCTCCACGTCATCACACTCACATATCTCCACACTATGATGGGCCCCACTTCTCCGCCCCAACTTCTCCCTAAAAAACTTACTCCGCCCCACCAACACTTCCCGATGAACATCCATAACCACACTAAACCCATCACGTGCCGTGCACGTCAGCTTCACATCCCCAAACCCCAACCCCCATTCACCTGGGTTCCTAAACGGTGCCCCCGATAAAACCCGAGCCACCCGATCCTCAACCCGCTCATTCCCGATCCGGGTGTGGAGCTCCGTGGAGGGTCGGGTGTCTCTGGTTTGTTCTTCGGCCATCATTTCGAAGAGAGTGGGTGATGGGGTAGTGGATCGGGTAGGGGTGGTGGGTCGGGTCGGGTCGAGTTGGGGTTGGGGTGGGGAGAGGAAGTAGTCGGAGATGAAGCCTTGTTTGAGCATGGTGGAGACTTGGTTTCTGGATGACGTCATTGATGGACTGTGAATGTTTGATTGTTGTTTGAAGGTTGAAGAAAGTGTGAGTGAAAGTGGGGGGGGGGGGGGGGGGGGGGGGGTTTGTAGATGTGTGTATTAATTATTGGGGATGGGGAAGTAAGTATCGAAATGAGGGTATGTGTTGTTTCTATATTTACACGTGTGAGAGGCATAAGGAAAAATAAACTATATTTATGATTTTTTTTTTTGAACGGTCAACGAATCCTCCAAATGGGCTACTGGCGAAATTCACCACATCGGGATACACTCGCCTTCCGAACCGAGGAAAACCCTCACCTAGGGCCGAAGCCCGTGAACACTCGCCCGAAGGCACGACAGTGCGGTGAGGTAAAACCCGCTCAGTTCAAGGATCGAACTAGCGATCGCCGCCTGCTCGCCTAGTCTCCCATCATCACCAGGTGCCGCATAAACTAAATGCTAGGGGTAGGAATTGAACTTGGGTCACTTAGAACACAAGGTCTCTTCCTTACCACTCTACCACTAGCTCATTGGCCTATATTTATGATTTTATATTTATAAATAAATTGTTATGTTTGAAACATTATTGAAACCGGAAATTATAAAGATAATTGTTGTAGGCATTGGGTATTTAGTTTCGAATCCATAATTTCTTTTTAGGGTGGGCTGGCTAGATGAAATTTCATTTTCTTCTTAAAAATTTGTTATGAGTTTCTAAATCCTAAATTAAAAAAAAAAAAAACAAATCCAAATATAAATTAACATAAAAAACAAAACAATCATGACACTTAAACAAAACAAATAAGATTATAAGTCTGTAACTCTATATTTCTATATAACTATAAAAGCGAGTAATAGAAGATTGCAATCGGCAATTCATAAATATGAAAAATGGTTTATGGGAATCATTAAATGAAAACAAAATAATACGGATGTAAAACCCTAAAATTCGATTGGCAAACTTGTCTTAAGATGAGATGAGATGAAACGCTAGAACAGAGGAGTGAGTTGGCAAGTCGTCAATGAATTAAAAGCTGATAATCCGATTCGTAAACCACCATTGTATCATATTATATTATATTATTTAACTATAAATTTGCAACAAGTTTAGGCTTATGTGTATTGTGCTATTTGCATAAAAGGTGTTTTGTGCACATGTATCGGTGTATCCTATAAAGTTGGTTAACTTATGTGTACATTTTGCAGAGAGAAATCTACACTAGTGAAAACCCTATGCTCTTTCTCCTATAGGCGATTTTCTTGTTCATCATGAATCCTATGTTTTTCTTCGTGATCTTGTGTATAACAGTCTGTGATTAGAGGTTGGATCTTTCAAATCTCTGTAACGAACTAGTTAGCACTAGGGATCGATCTAGAACTAGGGTTTTTATTTCGTTTTTCTCATAATCGCTGCCTTAGATTTGATTCAGGAACCCTGATTTATTAAACTGGTAGTCATTGATTGCGGTTAACTGAGATTAATTTAGCTAGATTGATGCTCAGGTTTTATCGATTAAGGGTTCAGGTTTCGAACTAGGGTTTATAGGATTAGGGTTTTCTCTGTTTTGTTTCGTTTTGTTGCGGCTCTAGGGTTTGGTTTTCTTGTGCATGCTTGTTTCTGTTCTAGTTTTACGTGAGAGTTGTCTGCTTAATTATGGATGAACGTTCAAAGGCTGGGGATAATGCTAAAGATGATCGGGGTAAACCTCCATTGCCGTTAAAGGGTTTGGTTAGCGGGGTGGTGAGTATTGATGGGAACCTGATGCTTCCTAGGAGAGGGGTAGTGCAATCGGAACCAAAAAGAATTAATGTCATAGATGAACTTCAAAAGATTACAGTTCCGGTCCAGTTGCCACCGGAATTCTATAGAATGGAAAATAAGTCGGCTGGAAGTCAAGGGGTTCAGGTTTTTTCTGCGGATCAGGGTAGCTCATCTAAGCCGATGTCTTATGCAGAATCGGTTGCAAACACTAACCCTAAGGTAAACTTTCGTTCTTTTGCAAACTCGGATGTGCATGAAGGATGTGATGTTGTCCTCCCTAGGGAGTCGGTTCGGGTGGTTCGAGATAAGCTAGCAAATACCTTATATGGGTATTTTTTAGGGGATCGTGTGGCGTTTCCAGTTGTAGATTACTATGTTAAGAAATATGGATTGGAAAAGGCAATGATGAATGCAAATGGTTTTTTCTTTTTCAAGTTCAAGGACGAAACTGGTATGTTGAATGTGATTAAGGATGGCCCTTGGATAATATGGTCGCAACCGTTGTTTCTTAATAGTTGGACCCCAACGACAAAACTGGAAAAGAAAGAGGTTAAGACGATTCAAGTTTGGGTTAAAATTCATGACGTTCCTTTAGCCGCTTACACGGAAGATGGTCTCAGTTTAATTGCCACAACAATTGGGGAACCGAAGATGTTAGATTCGTTCACCACGTCGATGTGCATGGATGCATGGGGTAGAAGTAGTTATGCAAGGGCATTGATAGAAATCTCGGCTGAAAAGGAGTTTCGTGATGAGATTACAATGGCAATCCCAGAGCCCGAGGGAGAAGGTTTTATAAAAGAAACAATGTATGTGGAGTACGAATGGAGTCCGCATAGGTGTGCTACATGTTGTGTGTTTGGTCATTCCGTGGAGACGTGTCCAAAACAGCCTATGAAATTGAGGAAACCTGTTCAGGAGGATTACAACCGGAATATCCAAAAGCAGAAGCCAGCTAAGAGAATCCCTACTATGGTTCAAGACGGCTATATAGGTGTGTATGGGAAGAAGGAAGCGAAAAGAGTTGGAGTCCCTGTAAACAAACAAAAGCCTAAGTTTGAGTACCGGCCGGTGGTTCCAAAACCGAGGGGTGATAATAATCGAGCTTCATCGTCTAAAGTTGTAAAGTCTTCTAATCCTTTTGATATTCTGAATGATGTGGATGCCGATACGGGAGAGACAAAAAAGGGTTCAGGTTTGGATGATGAGGATCAAGACGATGATGAGGTAGAGGAGGTGTATAATGAAATGGATGAATTCATGACAAGCGGGTCAAAAAATCTGAAGAACAACAAAGGGGCAAGCACTCCTGATCAAGAGGTTCATGATGATTAGTCTAGCGGCGTGGAATATAAGGGGGTTGAACCGCCCCCTGAAACAAAAGGAGGTTCGGCAGGTGGTGAAGGATAACAATTTAAATTTTTGTGCTATTCTTGAGTCTCACGTTGATGTAGCTAATCTGGGGAAAGTTTGTAAGTCTGTGTTTCGTAATTGGGACTGGACGTCCAATGGGGGCCAATGTACGAAGGGAACGAGAATTATAATAGGATGGAATCCAGATATTTTTGATGTTATGGTGGTCAATCAGACGGCTCAGGTTATGCATGTCCAAATATTCTTTAAGATTGATAAGAAAATGTTCTTTTGCTCCATTGTTTATGCGGCTAACTACTACGTCTCTAGAAGAGAGTTGTGGCAACATTTGTCTATGCATAAGGTGCTGGTAGGTAGTAATCCTTGGGTCATCATGGGGGATTTCAACTCTGCTTTAAATCTTGAAGACAACTCGTTTGGGACGTCGGCTATTTCAATCAGTATGCGAGAGTTTCAGGCATGTATTGATGACATTGAGGTGTTTGACATCAACAGGACAGGTTTCCACTTTACGTGGAATCAAAAACCTAAGGAAGGAATTGGGTTATTAAGGAAAATTGATAGGGTGTTAGGAAATACGGCTTTTGTGGAGGAGTACCTGAGCTCGGTGGCTGTTTTTAATTCGTATAGGCTGTCCGACCACTGCCCTTGCATCCTAAAAATCCCGAAAGTCGGTGTCATTAAGCGGAGATCTTTTAAGTTTGCGAATTTTTTGGTTTTTAAACCTGAATTTCTAAAGATAGTTCAAAACATTTGGGAGTCAAATGTGGATGGAGTTCATCAATTCCGTGTTGTCAAGAAGCTTAGTATGCTAAAGTCTCCTTTGCGAGCGCTATTATATCAACAAGGGAATCTCCATAAAAAGGTTGCCGATCTTCGGGCTAAGCTCGATTTAATTCAACGGGATATAGATGAGGACCCGTTAAACTTGGCGCTTCGGAATGAAGAGTCTAAGTTTACAAATGCTTATCAGGAAGCTTGTCTGGATGAAGAGCGGTTTCTCAAACAGAAGTCTAAAGTGGACTAGTTGTGTGCGGGGGATATGAACACGGCATTCTTTCATTCCTCGCTAAAAAACAGAAATCATAGGAGTCGGATTGATGTTATTAAAGATGTGAATGGGATTGTTTATGAAGGGGACACAGTTCAATTGGCGCTTGTTCAACATTACGAGAAGTTCTTGGGCTGTCATGATGATGTCTCGCTAACCCCTACTCCAAATCTGTTTTCTAATAAATTGCAGCCGGAAATTGAGACCCAAATGATCCGTCAAGTTACGGAAGAGGAGGTGAAGAAGGCTATGTTTTCGATTGGTATAGATAAGGCTCTGGGTCCTGATGGGTAATCTTCAGCTTTTTTTAAAAACGCTTGGCCGATTATTGGGCATGACGTGTCGATGGCGATTATGGATTTTTTCTCTACGGGTAAAATGCTTCGTCAGCTCAATCATACTCTTATTGTTCTCATCCCAAAGATGGCTACGCCAGCTAGTGTTACGGATTACCAGCCTATTGCATGTTGTAACGTGCTATATAAATGCATTAGTAAGTTTATTGCTGATCGCATTAAAGTGGCGCTAGACGGGATTGTTAGTGTGAATCAATCTGCTTTTGTCCCAGGTAGGAAAATATCGGACAACATCCTCCTTACTCAAGAGTTAATGCACAACTATCATAGAAACTCGGGCCCCCTAGATGTGCATTCAAAGTGGATATCCAGAAAGCGTATGACACTGTCGATTGGAAGTTCTTAAAGGAAATTTTGCTAGGGTTTGGATTCAATATTCGGATGGTGGATTGGATTATGATTTGTGTGGGTACTCCTTCGTTTTCAGTGTGTGTTAATGGTAATGTGCATGGTTATTTTAGAGGTAAGCGTGGGTTAAGGCAAGGAGATCCGCTGTCCCCATACCTCTTCATTCTTGCTATGGAAATTCTGACGGCTATTTTGAAACGTGAGACGTCAATTGATTCTTCATTCAGATTTCAAAACAGATGTGAACGTCAGCAAATTATTAACCTTTGCTTTGCAGATGACTTGTTCATTTTTGCTAGAGGAGATATTCAATCAGCCAAGTGCATTATGTCTTCGCTGTCTAAATTTACTAAAATGTCAGGTTTGATTCCTAGTATTCAGAAGAGCACGGTTTTCTTTTGCAATGTTACTAGTAATGTGAAGCATGCGATCCTGAGTGTGATGCCGTTTGTGGAGGGCTTGTTACCGGTTAAATATTTGGGTGTCCCCTTAATATCGTCGAAGCTTCTTTACAAGGATTGTAGTATCCTAGTGGAGAAATTGGAGAAGCGTATTATGAGTTGGAGAAATAAACTTCTTTCGTTCGCAGGGAGATTACAGTTAGTATTGTCAGTTCTTTCTTCGATGCATATTTACTGGGCTTCCGTTTTTATTTTGCCAACTCGGGTGGTTCATGACTTGGAGGTGAGAATGAGGAATTTTTTATGGACTCAGGATGTTTCGTTCCAAAGAGGGAAGGCAAAGGTTTCATGGAAATTTGTTTGTCTTCCTAAATTTGAAGGAGGTCTGGGTATTAGACGGATTGGTGATGTCAATAAGGCTCTTATGGCAACTCATATTTGGAGTATTATCACTAAACGTAAATCGCTTTGGGTTGACTGAGTGCATGATTACAGGTTGAAAGGAAAGAGTTTTTGGGTCTGTAAAATGCCTGCTAATTGTTCTTGGAGTTGGCGGAAGCTTCTTCAGTTACGGCCGTTGATGAGGGATCATTTCAGGGTTCAACTTGGGGACGGGAGAATGACTTCAGCATAGTATGATTCATGGTCCGATGTGGGGCCGCTGGGTAATTTCCTTACTCCTAGGATAATAACAAATGCAGGATTTCGATTGGAGGACTCGGTTGCGGACATTTATGATAACGGGGAGTGGTCATGGCCTGCTGCTTGGCGTGATCTTTTTCCGGTCCTTATACAACTAGATCAGATCCAAATAGGTCATAATAAAAGAGATAAAGTCCAATGGAAGGATGGGAATCTGATGTTGGAGGTCTCTGCTTCGAATATGTGGCAAACGGTTCGATATAGTGAAGCGGAAGTGGATTGGAGCAGGTTAGTCTGGTTTGCTAAATGTATCCCAAGGCATGCGTTTCTCATGTGGCTGATTATGAGGAAGAAATTGTTAACCCAAGACATTATTCTACAGTGGGATCTCTCACGAAGGAAGAATATGAATATGATGTGTTGCTTGCTATGTTATGAAAATCATGATTCTCACAATCACTTATTTTTTGAGTGCAAGTACTCGTCGAAGATATGGATTACTGTTAGACAAAAAGTGGGTATGGACGATGTTGCTCCGAAGTGGGAAGATGTGGTGGAATGGCTTATGCTGAGTGTAAACTCCAAATCGGCCGGTATGTATGTCAGCAGGATTTTAGTAGCGGCTACTGCTTATTTTATCTGGCAAGAGAGAAACGCTAGATTATTCAAGAACCAGTTGAGACCACCGGAGCACTTGTGTCAAGTAATAATGGATACGGTTCGGTATAAAATCATGGGAGTTCGGCTGAAGAGAACTGATAGAGTGGCAAGGCTGTTGCAGGAATGGGATATTCGTGATGATGGAAACGAAGGTGGCTGATTAGTGATTCGAGTTAGATTTTATCTAGTTCATTAGACTAGTGGTTGATTTGGTTATCTTGTATTTTGTTTTCGTTTTTTGCGTGGTGTTACTTTCATGAGGCATGTCTCATGATTGAATTAGTGTAGGCTCTCTACACTACTTGTTTTGTATTGGTTGTGAATATATAAAATCACCGTGGTAACCCTTTACCCAAAAAAAAACTTATGTGTACATTTTTTAAGAAGACGTGTGTGCACAAGTTGTCCTTTTCCCCCCTTCTAACCCACATCACTACCCAAATCAACGCTCTCCGGTCATCCCTCATCCCTCACCACTGCTCTGGTCCAAATCAACGTCAACTAACATCCTCAATCAACACCGAATGACCAATCACAACGCCACAAGCCAAAAAGATGGTATTCGTCAGGCTATTAGGGTTAAACAAATTGTAACAACTCATAGATTTTAAATATTTCTATTAAGAGGGAAAAGTCCACAACATATATATATATATATATATATATATATACATACATATTATGAGTATCTATATACACATTGGAAGAGAGAGAGTCACAACAATATAGCACCGAACACCCACCACAGGTGGTCGAGGTGGTTGTGGTGGGTTGACGACAGTTGCGGTGGGTTACTGGTGGTGGAGGTGAGACGGTGGTGGTGGTGGTGGTGGAGGAGGTTTTATTGTCAATTGAAAATGGGTGGTTATGGTGATCTATGAAGATTTCAGAAGAATTGAAGAAGAAGGTGGAGGTGGAGGTGGGGGTGGGGTGGGGGTAGGGTGGGGGTTGGGATGGGGGAGGGGGAGGGGTAGGGGTAGGCTAGGAAATGGGACCCACTTAAATTTATTACTAATTATAATTTATATATTTTTAGTTTTCTTAATTGTTCAGGGGAATTTATGTCATTTTACACATATTTAACATGTGTTAGTGATAAGGACCACCCGAGTGCAAAAATTACAACTATTGGGACCAACTTTGAAATTATTAAACCACTAGGAGCAAGTCTGCAATATTGCAAACCACACGGACCAACCAAGCATTTAACTCGCTTCCATTTGACCTTATTTAAGTTTACCTTCTTGCTACGAAAGGTGTATAAATAATTCTAGCGGAGGCTATGATGTTAGACTATGAGGTGTGGGGTGTGGCACCGGCTGCTCCACCCTGGGCAAGCGTTGGGCATGGCGTTACCTCTTTGTCGTGAGCCTGACGTGGGGGGGGGGGCTGGGTGACATGCCTGGTTTTGATTGGCTGATTCGATCTAGCCGTTAGGGATAGCCGTTGCTAAACCAAAAAAAATCCACATGGCTGGCCACACCAAGCTAAGCCACGCCACACCACATCCCTAGTTTTTTAGTATTACCTTGTGGATCCCACCCTCGCCATGTGTGTATCACCCCGTGTTTTCGAATGCCAAAGTCAAAGTCAAAGTCCAAATCAAGTTTGACTTCTTTTATGTGGAGTAAGTGTTGTTTATCAAAGAATCGAGGTAATTGCATGTTTAATCGACGCGAAATGATTTACGGCTGTGAAAAGTAGGAAGTAACAATGGGATAAAGTTAATCAATCAATAATCAAGCTAATCGAATAATCAAACGAACCCGAGACTCGAATTATGCAGCTTTGGTGTTATTATACGTGTGTGTGTGCCTTATGTGTTACCTGTGCGTGTTTACTTTATGTTATGTGTGGTGATCAATCGAATCAATCAAATTGAAACTCGAAACTCAATCGAAATCGAAATCGAATATGGGATGTAGATGCTTGTATATAGATATAGTGGTTGGGATTAAAAGTAATTTGAATAGGAAACTCTATCGTACTCGTAACGTCTTCAATCGAAATCGAAATATCAGAAATCGTCGCACCGAACACTCGAAACAGGCTGTGGATCGATCAGCCTCTTAGCCGATAGAACAGCCCAGCCGATCGGACAGACTGTCCGATCGAGCAGGCTGTCCGATCGGGATGCCTGACCGATCGGCCAGCCCTTTCCTCTTTGGGAAGCCTATAAATAGGCCTGTCATTGTCATTCTTTCCACTTTTGGAAACTCTCTGACCGACCAGCTCGTGCTCCCCTCCTTTTCTCAGATTTCTTTCGATTTCGGTAAGTTTTCATCCTAAATCTTGTACTTTCTTGATCAATACATGCTCCTACACCTTTCTATCTTTCAAATCTTGATTTCTAACCGTGAAATCATCAATATCTAAGCATTCTAGGATGATGTCATCATGGTGTTCTTCAAGAACATCATGTTTTGGCCCCAATCCACCAAGAATCACTTGGATCTAGCCGATTTCCACATAAAAACACTAAGATCTACCACAGATCTGAACATTTACATAGTGTGAAGGATTGAAAGGTGGATTTTCCAACTTTCTTTCAACTCTTTTACACTCAATGCCTTCAAACCGGTAGAAACGGAGCTTGAGCCAACTCACCAATCATTTTAATGGTCAAGTGATTCAAGATTCGGATTCTATCTACGAGGTTCACCGATTTCAGGTTAAACTATAAACTCTGTTCCGAACCGTTCACCGGCCTGACTTGGGTGATTCCTATCCGAGCAGGGGAAACAAGTAAGAATGAAGGTGCCATGGTTCAACTCGTTGTCAAAATACCTCGATATAACGTCAAACAATCAGGACAGCCAATTGTTAGACGAACAGGCCGACCAGGTCAGGATGCTGACCGATCGAACAGGCTGTTCGAACGAACAGCCCAACCGACCGGACATGTCAGCCGATCGACCAGGCCAGCCGATCGGCTAGCACATGGCCCCACACTTTGACAATTTCATGAAGTATAGTATTGAACGAAGTAATGTTCGATCGAACGAGCTGTTTGATAACATTACTCATCGAATCATGAGATACTATGCTTCAACACTTAATCGATTTTCAACTCGTTCGACGTATTGGAGTGCCACCCGATCGAACATGCTGTCCGATCAGGTGACATTCCACTGAGGACCCATTTCTGAAGTTCCCAACCGATCGGTTAAGCTGGCTGATCGAACAGAAAGTTCGATCGATCGACCTGAAAGGTAAGGACACTTCAGTGTTCTCAAATACTACAACGAAAACTTCAAAAGGACAAGCCATCATACACAAACACATCCTACTCAAAGGAAGAAACAATCCACTCGAACAGTCCAACCGATCGAGCCTACGTGTCGATCGAATAGGTTTTCCGAACGGACTGTTCAGCCGAACGAATAACCCGTTCGATCGAACCAACTGTTCGATCGACCAGGCTGTTCGACCCACTTACACTTGTTTCCATTTTACGCGTTACTCGTCATTATGCTATCGAACTATTCAGGCTAACCCTACTCCCAAGCGCTCCTTTCAATCCACCAATCAATCGCTGTGACTATACTCGAACCCTTTTTGCTTTAGCACTTTTGGGTGTTACATACGTTACCTATCTAAAACACAATCGAACACACTACTCAATTACTTTATACGCTAACCGATATGCATGTATTACGTGACTAAATGAATGCTTGTTGATTGTGTTTACACGTGGAATGCTGTCTACCTGCCTTAACGACGTAGTACTATAGTTTGGACTCAGCACCCGTTCACACGGGGGTTGTTAAGGACAATTACTTGCATGGATTACGATGGTAATCATGTATTGCGAACTGTCTCGGATAGTCAAGCCGCAGTCATTGGTATCAATAGATCCATGTCGATAATTAACATGCTTCGTTTTCCTCTGTGTACATGTTGGTTATGCGTAAACAATTTCGAACTCTATATGCTATTATCAAGCTTGTATGCTCACCTTTACATTTTATGTATTGACTTTATTTTAACGTATGTGACAGGTGTTTAAGATGCATTCTTGCTAGGGAAGCGAGGCTAGAATAAAGCGTCTAGAGCCCCCAACAAATAGTTGTCTGTAGCAGTCAATCTAGGGGTCTTTAGAAGTAGAAACAATATTTATTTTATTTTATTTAAATCTGAGTTGTCGGAACAGAATTACTTGACTGGTTGTTATCTGTAATAATTTATTGTATTATTTGGGATACGGTATGGGACGTATTTAAATGAATAGTATTAATAGTTGTTGTGGAAACTTCTGGACAATCTGTTTCGCTCAGTGCCATGCCCCGATGATTCTGCCATCTGTTGGGGTGTGACAGATTGGTATCAGAGCCATAACTATAGGGAATTAGGCTAGACACGACCTAGCCCGGGCCGCTGTCTTAGAGACCTAGACTATAGTTAAGAACCAACAAACCAAGCTTATGTGCCATATTCTAATATTCTTCTCTATCACTGCACTCGAATTCTCAAATAGAGTCAAGCGATTTAGTCAAGATTAGGTGTGGAAGCCGCAAACTCTCGACTAAATTGTTTAATCAATGCTGATTTTATCAATTCATCAATGATATCCTCATTAATTTTTCAAAACCAACGAGGAGGATTATACCAAATCAGGAGTGAAATCCATATTTTGATGAATAATCTCCTCAATTTTACTAAAACAAGGAAGAAGTTGCTAAGCCAGGGGCGAAACCCTAACCTTGACAACTTGTTCCGGATTTTATTTATCTCACCAAAGCCTCGACGGACTCCAACGACCTGAACCCATGAGTATGACCTAGGGAGTGCGTGTTGAATGCCCAAGAACCGAGGCAGAAACGCGATCCCGAAAGTCGAAAAGTGACTACAAGTCTACTGCGAATAGTCGAATCGCTTTGGGTAGTCAATGTCTATTAGCCGCAGACAATCTATTCCCCGATTTTATGTGTTTTGATTCTGAGCCCGCAACCGCAGACTCTGATGATTCGTCGATTTTATGTGCTTTAAGTGTGTTTGCCTGTTTATGTGTTTAATTTTGATTTTTGCTATCACTTCGATCGACACACACGACTCATATTGCTATTCTACCTCAAGACGCTAACAAGTCGCTGCAATTTTAGACAATATTGTGCTACGATTATGCTATACTATTCGACACGCTATACGACCATACGATGCTACTCGAAAATGCTAATCGCGACCGATATATATACAAACAACACGCGAGTTTTGAATGATAGGTTTCTGTATTCTGACTACCTCTGTGATTAAATAGGAATGTGCTTCTATGTTTCTGTGTTTCTGTGTTTATGTGATTCTTTGCTCTATGTGCTTCTGTGTTTCTGTGATTACGCGAATCTGTGGTTTTATGCCTATGTGTTTATGTGATTCATGCCTTATCGTGTTCCTGAGCTTTAGTAAGTAGTAGACGTGTGAGGTGAGATTCGATTTGTTGTGTCTGAGACCTACGACGATGTCTGTTGCAGACCATGTCGTCATCTGGACACCGAACCCCTCTAACTCGCCAAGAGAAGAGAGACAAGTGTCTCACTGCTATCATCGCCAAGCAAGTGGCAAAAACTGTGAGCGAGGTATATGAAAACGTCAGCAAATCGTCTGAAGAGTTGCGAACTGATGCTCCTAAAGATGCCAACAAGACCGTTTTCAGCTTCAAACAGTTTAAAGCATGCAGACCAAAAGAGTTTACCGGAGAAGATGGCCCTACCGCCATGTTTCAATGGTTTGATTCAGTTGAAGTCACTCTGCGCCAAAGCGGCTTTCCTGAAAATCTCCGTACCCTAAATGCAACTGGCGTTTTCCAGTCCCGAGCTCTAGACTGGTGGACGACCGAACGAAACAAACGCGGGAATGATGCAGCTTATGAGCTGACTTAGGAAGAGCTTAAGGCCATCATGATGGACGAATTCTGCCCTCCCCATGAACGCCAAAAGCTGGAGGACGAGTTTTGGAACATCAAGCAGAAGGACGGAGACAACGCTGCTTTAACTGCTCGCTTCAAGCAGCTTAGCATTATCTGTCCCGACCAAGTCAAGACGCCAGACATGGCCATCAAGAAGTACATTCGAGCTCTACCTGATTGTGTTGCCGACTTTGTTCACGCCGCCAAGACATCATCAATCGAGGAGACCTACTTGCTTGCCGCCGAGATCAATGACAAGCGGGTAAAGTCTGGTTTCTGGTTGCTCAACCATCCAAGTCATCACGTCGCAAGAAGAAGCACAACAACAGCAGCTCCAGCAACAAGAACTGTGCTGTCACAACGACTGCTGCCCCACTGCAAGCCGTACCGGCTCAGCAGCAGTCTCATCACCGACCAGCTCCAGTGACCAATGCACCGCCAGCAAAGCGTGCTTACACAGGTCCCCACCCGCTCTGCCCGACATGCTCATATCATCATCCGGTGGGAATCGCCTGCCGTCTTTGCGCTCACTGCAATCTCTACGGTCATTTCACTGCGAACTATCGCTATGGTCCTCGTCAAGCCCTAGTTCAAGCCGCCGCTCATCAAGCTCTACTCCCAGCTCCTCAAGGCCAACCCGCAGCTCAAGCACCCGCGGTCAATGCTCGAGTCTGCTTTGCATGTGGTGATCCTAACCATTTTGCAAACATGTGCCCAAACAGGGTGGTGAAGCAAGAGCCCCAACAGCAACAACAGCAGCCTCAGCAGCAGCAACAAGCAGCCCGTGCCAGAACTTTCAACATCAACGCCCGTCAAGCCCAGACTGACAACAACGTGGTTAATGGTACCTTCCTTGTGAATGGTATTTATGCATCATTTTTGTTTGATACTGGAGCCGATAACTGCTTTGTGTCGTTTGAATTCGAGAAGCTCCTTAGTCGTAAGCGCTCTTATCTCCCCTCGTCATTCGAAGTTGAAGTAGCTACTGGAAGAACTGTCGCTATTAACTCTGCTCTCCGTGATTGTACCCTCGAGCTCAACAATCATATCTTCCCTATCGACCTTATCCCGATGCAGCTCGGAAGTTTCGACATCATAGTAGGCATGGACTTTCTTCGCGAAAACCATGCTGAAGTTGTGTGTTTTGATAAGATGATTCGATTCTCGCTCGCGAATGGTGATTTATTGTTTGTGTACGGTGAAACAGCTTCGAAAGGTCTCAAACTCATGTCATGTATCCAAGCTAGCAGGTATCTCCGCAAGGAATACAGAGCTTTCTTAGCCAACATTGTAGTAGCGGAAAAGGAAAAGAAAAAGAAGGCCGAAGTCAAAGACGTTCCAGTGGTTCGTGAATTTCCTCAGGTGTTCCCTGATGATCTTCCCAGACTACCGCCAACTATCGACTTTCGTATCGACCTCATTCCTAGAGCCATCCTGTAGCCAAAGCTCCTTACCGACTTGCGCCATCCGAAATGCGGGAACTCTCGAACCAACTCCAGGAGTTACTTGAAAAAGGCTTTATTCGCCCGAGCACTTCTCCACGGGGCGCGCCGGTCCTCTTCGTTAAAAAGAAGGATGGGTCGTTCAGGATGTGCATCGATTATCCAGAGTTGAATAAACTGACCATCAAGAACCGATACCCTTTGCCTCGAATCGATGACTTATTTGATCAGCTGTAAGGTGCTAAATGTTTCTCGAAGATCGATCTACGTTCAGGCTATCATCAATTGCGCATTCAAGAGGAAGACATCCCCAAAACCGCTTTTCAAACTTGATACGGCCATTATGAATTCGTTGTTATGCCTTTTTGTTTAACCAACGCACCCGCGGTTTTCATGGATCTGATGAACCGCGTGTGTAAGCCATTTCTAGACCGTTTCGTATCGTGTTCATCGACGATGTCTTGATCTATTCTAAGTCGAAAGCCGAACACGCGCAACATCTACGTTTGGTTCTCGAGCTACTCCAGGGGAATCAACTCTACGCCAAGTTCTCCAAGTGCGAATTCTGGCTGGAGGAGGTTCAGTTTCTGGGTCACATCGTTAATAGTCAAGGTATTCATGTCGATCCCGCGAAGATTGAAGCAGTTAAGAGCTGGATTACGCCTAAGAACCCGTCCGAAGTTCGTTCTTTTCTCGGACTAGCGGGCTATTATCGACGATTTATCGAAGGGTTCTCTAAGATCGCTGTGCCGCTTACCGCCCTTACTCATAAAGACAAGTCTTTTGTTTGGGGAACCGAACAAGAGTCTGCCTTCGAAACCCTCAAGCATATGCTTTGCAATGCTCCTGTTCTCACGTTGCCCGACGGAAACAACAATTTCATTGTCTATTGTGATGCTTCCAACCTTGGTCTTGGCTGTGTTCTCATGCAACGGGACAAGGTTATAGCTTACGCATCTTGTCAGCTCAAAATCCACGAGAAGAACTATACAACCCATGACCTCGAGCTAGGCGCAGTTGTTTTTGCATTGAAGATTTGGCAACACTACCTGTATGGTACGAAATGTACGATCTTCACCGATCACAGGAGTTTACAACACATCTTTAATCAGAAAGAACTTAACATGCGTCAAAGCCGATGGGTAGAACTTCTTAGCGATTACGACTGTGAGATTCGTTATCACCCAGGCAAGGCAAATGTTGTTGCAGACGCGCTCAGCAGACGGAGTTATTTGCTCAGTATTCGCAATACCCAAGCCCAACATGATCTCGAAGCCCTCATCCGCGAAGCCCAGCATGCTTGTTTTAACGAACGCACTTTGAAGAAAGAGAGGATTTATCACGATGGAGCTCAGCTTGTAAGCAAAGCAGATGGGATTTTCTATTATCTAGACCGAATTTGGATCCTTAAGCGGACCGATTTGCGAAAAATTATAATGAATGAAGCCCACAAATCCCGATATTCTATTCATCCCGGTGCCGATAAAATGTACCAGGATCTTCGTTACAAGTACTGGTGGCCGGGCATGAAACGGGATATTGCTCTCTATGTTGGAAGTTACCTAACTTGTGCGAGAGTTAAGGCTGAACATCAACGACCTTCTGGCTTACTCGAACAACCTCCAATTCCAATATGGAAGTGGGAGAGTATAGCTATGGATTTCATAACTAAACTTCCGCCCACGCCATCAGGTCACGACAGCATTTGGGTTATAGTTGATCGTCTGACCAAATCAGCCCACTTTTTGCCAATACGGGAAGACTACAAGGTAGAACGACTAGCCCGAATCTACACCAACGAGATCATTTGTAATCATGGTACGCCTCGTGACATCATTTCAGACCGTGACGCTCGGTTTACTTCGAGATTGTGGGAAACGTTTCAAGCAGCTCTTGGTACGTCGCTTAACTTAAGTACCGCATTTCATCCTCAAACTGACGGACAGACTGAAAGAACGATCCGTACTCTTGAAGACATGCTCCGTGCGTGTGTCATAGACTTCGGTGGTAGTTGGAACAAATACCTACCATTAGTCGAATTCTCGTACAACAACAACTATCATGCCAGCATACAAATGGCACCATTCGAGGCCTTATATGGAAGAAGATGTCGTTCGCCTATTGTATGGCACGAGATCGGTCACTCGCAATTAACCGGTCCTGAGCTATTACAAGAAACGACTGACAAAATCCTCCAGATTCAAGACAATTTGTCGAAAGCCAGGGATAGACAGAAAAGTTACGCCGATAGAAGACGCAAGCCCCTTGAATTTGACGTTGGCGACTACGTACTCCTAAAGGTATCACCTTGGAAGGGTGTGGCCAGATTCAGCAAGAAAGGGAAACTAGCGCCTCGATATGTTGGACCTTTTAAGATTCTGGAGAGAATCGGCAAAGTCGCCTACAGACTCGAACTACCGGAGGAACTTAATAACGTCCACCCAACTTTCCATGTGTCAAACCTCCGAAAATGCCTAGCTGATCATGATCTGATTGTACCTCTCGACGACCTTCAGGTCAACAAAACGCTACACTTCGTGGAAAAGCCTGTCGAAATCATGGATCGCCAAACCAAGCAACTCAGACACTCGCGCATCCCTATCGTGAAAGTCCGATGGGAAGGCAAACGAGGCGCGGAGTTTACTTGGGAACTCGAGAGCGACATGAAGGCTAAGTACCCGCAGTTGTTTAAATGAAGATCTGAAGCGAGAAATTGGTAATATCATCCACGGTGATGTGCAGCTTCGAGCCTAATTTCGGGTCGAAATTCCCTAAACAAGGGGAGGCTGTAACACCCCGTGTTTTCGAATGCCAAAGTCAAAGTCAAAGTCCAAGTCAAGTTTGACTTCTTTGACTGTAAATAGTCTATTTTATGTTTTGTATTATGTGGAGTAAGTGTTGTTTATCAAAGAATCGAGGTAATCGAATGTTTAATCGACGCGAAACGATTTACGGCTGTGAAAAGTAGGAAGTAACAATGCGATAAAGTTAATCAATCAATAATCAAGCTAATCGAATAATCAAACGAACCCGAGACTCGAATTATGCAGCTTTGGTGTTATTATATGTGTGTGTGTGCCTTATGTGTTACCTGTGCGTGTTTACTTTATGTTATGTGTGGTGATCAATCGAATCAATCAAATCGAAACTCGAAACTCAATCGAACTCAATCGAAATCGAAATCGAAATCGAATATGGGATGTAGATGCTTGTATGTAGATATAGTGGTTGGGATTAAAAGTAATTTGAATAGGAAACTCTATCATACTCGTAACGTCTTCAATCGAAATCGAAATATCAGAAATCGTCGCACCGAACACTCGAAACAGGCTGTGGATCGATCAGGCTCTTAGCCGATCGAACAGCCCAGCCGATCGGACAGACTGTCCGATCGAGCAGGCTGTCCGATCGGGACGCCTGGCCGATCGGCCAGCCCTTTCCTCTTTCGGAAGCCTATAGATAGGCCTGTCATTGTCATTCTTTCCACTTTTGGAAACTCTCTGACCGACCAGCTCGTGCTCCCCTCCTTTTCTCAGATTTCTTCCGATTTCGGTAAGTTTTCATCCTAAATCTTGTACTTTCTTGATCAATACATGCTCCTACACCTTTCTATCTTTCAAATCTTGATTTCTAACTGTGAAATCATCAAAATCAAAGCATTCTAGGATGATGTCATCATGGTGTTCTTCAAAAACATCATGTTTTGGCCCCAATCCACCAAGAATCACTTGGATCTAGCCGATTTCCACATAAAAACACTAAGATCTACCACAGATCTGAACATTTACATAGTGTGAAGGATTGAAAGGTGGATTTTCCAACTTTCTTTCAACTCTTTTACACTCAATGTCTTCAAACCGGTAGAAACGGAGCTTGAGCCAACTCACCAATCATTCTAATGGTCAAGTGATTCAAGATTCATATTCTATCTACGAGGCTCACCGATTTCGGGTTAAACTATAAACTCCGTTCCGAACCGTTCATTGGCCGGACTTGGGTGATTCCTGTCCGAGCAGGGGAAACAAGTAAGAACGAAGGTGCCATGGTTCAACTCGTTGTGAAAATACCTCGATATAACGTCAAACAATCAGGACAGCCAAGTGTTAGACGAACAGGTCGACCAGGTCAGGATGATGACCGATCGAACAGGCTGTTCGAACGAACAGCCCAACCGATCGGACATGTCAGCCGATCGACCAGGTCAGCTGATCGGCTAGCACATGGCCCCACACATTGACAATTTCATGATGTATAGTATTGAACGCAGTAATGTTCGATCGAACGAGCTGTTTGATAACATTACTCATCGAATCATGAGATACTATGCTTCAACACTTAATCGATTTTCAACTCGTTCGACGTATTGGAGTGCCACCTGATCGAACATGCTGTCCGATCAGGTGACATTCCACTGAGGACCCATTTCTGAAGTTCCCAACCGATCGGTTAGTCCGGCCGATCGAACAGACCGTTCGATCGATCGACCTGAAAGGTAAGGACACTTCAGTGTTCTCAAATACTACAACGAAAACTTCAAAAGGACAAGCCATCCTACACAAACACATCCTACTCAAAGGAAGAAACAATCCACTCGAACAGTCCAACCGATGGATCCTACCGGCCGATCGAATAAGCTATCCGAACGGACTGTCCAGCCGAACGAATAACCCGTTCGATCGAACCAACTGTTCGATCGACCAGGCTGTTCGACCCACTTACCCTTGTTTCCATTTTACGCGTTACTCATCATTATGCTATCGAACTATTCAGGCTAATCCTACTCCCAAGCGCTCCCTTCAATCCACCAATCAATCGCTGTGAGTATACTCGAACCCTTTTTGCTTTAGCACTTTTGGGTGTTACATACGTTACCTATCTAAAACACAATCGAACACACTACTCAATTACTTTATACGCAAACCGATATGCATGTATTACGTGACTAAATGAATGCTTGTTGATTGTGTTTACATGTGGAATGTTGTCTACCTGCCTTAACAACGTAGTACTATAGTTTGGACTCAGCACCCGTTCACACGAGGGTTGTTAAGGACAATTACTTGCATGGATTACAGTGGTAATCATGTATTGCGAACTGTCTCGGACAGTCAAGCCGCAGTCATTGGTATCGATAGATCCATGTCGATAATTAACATGCTTCGTTTTCCTCTGTGTAGATGCTGGTTATGCGTAAACAATTTCGAACTCTATATGCTATTATCAAACTTGTATTCTCACCTTTACATTTTATGTATTGACTTTATTTTAATGTATGTGACAGGTGTTTAAGATGCATTCTTGCTAGGGAAGCGAGGCTAGAATAAAGCGTCTAGAGCCCCTAACAAATAGTTGTCTGTAGCAGTCAATCTAGGGGTCTTTAGAAGCAGAACCAATATTTATTTTATTTTATTTAAATCTGAGTTGTCGGAACATAATTACTTGACTGGTTGTTATCTGTAATAATTTATTGTATTATTTGGGATACGGTATGGGACGTATCATTTAACTGAATAGTATTAATAGTTGTTGTGGAAACTTCTGGACAATCTGTTTCGCTCAGTGCCATGCCCCGATGATTCCGCCATCGGTTGGGGTGTGACAATGTGTCGAGCAATGCTCCCAACCCAAACCCCTCCACATCCCATAGTCTTAGGACTCAATGCCTTTTGGTGTATCGGTGTCGCCATGTATCTTTTATTTCTTTTTTACCGATCGAGAAAAAAAAAAACTTGCTATATATCAACCTTCAATATCCAGGTAGAAGATAATTGTCAATATTTAAATTGAATTGAAAAGCTCAAAGAAACTGTACGGATCCTTGCCAAATAAATAATCTAATATGCATTTTTTAAAACCCTCTACATGTAACTCAGCATGTAAAGATGAGAAGTTGAGTAATTTCTATACCAGTTTCTACCAACTTGTCTACTTATCACCGTTATGTGGGGCAACAACTCGGGTTATTTGTGGCTGCGTGTGAGGTGCCTTGGGGCAACAAATGGTAGTGAAATAACATCAGATAATAGGGGTGACGATTACAATAACAGTACAGCAAATGGACAACAACGAGGTGCAATCAGGTGCAGTCTTGGGATTGATTACGGGTTGAACTATGAGTAACGGCCCAAGTCGAGATCTTTGGCAGTTATGTAGGAGTGTTTTGGGGCTGCTAACGGTGTCTAAACAACCATTACAAGCGATGCCAACGGATGCCAGAAAAGATCATAAACAGGAGCCCATGCTCAAGCGATTTTGGGGTCGAATCATAGTGTACAAACTATGAATTCGTAAGGTAATTTTATTAAATGGGATTATTTAATTAAAAGGGATTTTTTTTAATTAAGTTATGTGATTGATATATATGTTTGAAAAAGTTTTATTCATAGTATACACATATTACCTATACATTAAAAACAAAACCAAATGAACAGTAACACTACAAAGGAATAAGCCAATGGCATCGGTATCGGTACCAAATTTACTAAACCGGGTACATTTTCGGTACCGGTTTTTACCCTTAAATTCTGGTCCAGTACTGGTGCCGTACCAGCTATATTCGGTATTGCTACCAACTTTTGGGGGTTTTCGTTACCGAGCTCATTCCTAACATCACCCTCGAGCTCATGCCACATAGCAACGCAAGTAATTGCACCGTTTAGATTGTTTTTCATACACGTGGTAAGTAAATTATATTTCATTTGAATGAGGTTTTATATACACAACTTCTTTTGTTTTCTTTTTTGTCTTTTTCTGTAATGAATGGATTGTAACATGTAAAATTAACTTATATATTTAAATTATTGATGAGCAAATGGTATCAAATCATGTAATCAAACCGGTATCATATCGGTACCAAATTTACTATACCAAATCATTTTCGATACCAATTTGGTACCCACCTTTGGCGTTTTCAGAATCGTTACTTTAGGTTCGACACCGGTCTAGCACCATACCTGTATTTACTTATTTTTACCTTCAAATACCATACTGTATAGTACCGAGCATTTTCGGTGCCGGTACCTAATTTTGATTATTTTCGGGATCGGTACTTTCAGTGCCATTACCGGTACCAAGCTCATCCATATTTTAAAGTGTTAGTAACGTCATAACTTAACTGAAAACAACCGAATTTCCAACGTGTAGGACGTGTGGTCCTACTGTTATATATCAGATTATTTAAAATCGTTTTTTAGACGGAGTAACTATTGTTACTACGTCATTTTTATCTATGTTTTGATATTCAGTATCCGTTTGCCGTTGTGGGCATGCGTTTTGCAGACATTGGATCCCCACCGCAACGCGGGGTCGGAAAATCAACTAGTGATAGTAATAATATAGTTTTCATCATACAAAAAATGGATAAGAGAAGTGTTAGTTCTAAGTTTTAACAAGGTTTGTGATTATAAATCAATTAATATAAAAAACAATATTAAATTGCAATAGTGAAAGATAATTAATCACAAACAAGACAAGTTATTTTTCAATTGGTTCAAAATATTCAAAAGTTATCTCTACAAACCCCCCTAGCCGATCACTTAATAATTATGTTTTTACACAAGAAAAGGTGATGTGTGTGATAGATAGATCACTAACAGGTGTGATCTATTTATACTATGTACTATAGCACTGTTGTATGTGATTGGCTGACATCACCCTGATAGTGACATCTAACATTCCACATATGTTGCAAACATATGTGCAAATCCTATCATTTGTTCTAAACTATTCTAAATACTGATGCAGAATAATTATTGTTACATTAGGAAACCACTGTCTAGACTATCCTCTGTTGCTGAGAACCAAACATTTGTTTGGCCAAACATATGTTTCGTCTTCTTGATCAGACCTTTGGCTTCAACTGTCACACCCCAACCGATGGCAGAAACATCGGAGTGAGACGAAATAGATTGCTCTTACACATAACGCTAAAATGTGACAAGTATTTACGAATAAATTTCATTTCATTACTAAAAGAATCAATTACATTGTTTGAAATAAAATACAACAAGTCGAACAAAATGAATTACATTACAACAAGTATTTAAATTTTATAATGCGTTTCTAGGCATCCTACTAAGTTCCGTGCATCGTCAACATCATCATAAACCTGCAACATGTTTTAAAGTATAGTTCAATACAAAAGTATTGGCGAGTATACAAGTTTGGTGTACTAGCATATAAGCATGAAGTTGAACAATCCACATGGCAAACCTAGTTATCAAGATTAACATATAAACCGGCATGTGAACACACAAGTTAAACCAAAGTTTAACACAAATAGGGGTGTGCATGGGTCGATTTTGACCAAAAACCATAACCGTAACCGCGATGTCGGTTATTGGATAACCATAACCATAATCGATCGGTTATGATGGTATGGTTATTTGGTTTTGATGGTTATAGTGGGTCGGTTATGTGACAACCCTCACAATTACAGGTACTGTACAATTAATTAATTTTAATTATGTGCTTAATGACTGTGCTTAATTACAACTGACAACCTAAACTGCTTTATGATTTCCGCATCATACATACATATGCATCATATTTCATACTGTCACTCCGTATATTACACACAAACTTTAGTGACATACTTGATGCACAAAGCATAGTTAGCACACTGAACGGATAATTCAGAAATATGCTGACAATGCTAACAATAGACAGACAAAGTTTTTAAGGCCCAGTATGAGCCAGGGATAAGGTACTACACTAGTATGGAGTGTAAGGAAGTGAGGATCATAAAACTGTGTCAATAGGGGCTAGTTACAGTGTCGGGAAGTGCCTAAAACACACTTTAAATGTAGAATTCTGCACTCATTAATAAAATTCAGCATTTTAAAATACTAGTATAGTGCAAAAATATGGCAGAATGGTCCTGTATACTTTCCTAAGTGTCGGGGATTAAAAGTGTTACAAAAATATATATAAAAGACTCTTTAAGGAATAATTAAACACTTTAACGGAACGATATCCAACCGAATAACCAGACATTACCTGAAACACTAAATTTTTGCCAAACACATTGTTTCACTATTTCTTGGCTTGTCGTGATCCCCGAACATCCTAACACCCACTAGAAACCAAATAGCTAACATATATAAACATAATACTTGAAATCTAACTATCCATTACCTATTAGTTACAAAAGTTTACAACCAACCCCCCCCCCCCTAACCGAAATCGGTCCCCAAGGGACCCACAAAATCATCTTCACCATGCTTCCTATCTTCTACTAGATTATGATCTATTATTTTAATAGATTATGGCTTGTGGAAGTGACCAAAATATGTGAACATATCTATTTAAGCATGGCACCATAATCACCACCTTATTTCTCATTATCACACCCTCATTCCTCACTCCTCTCTCTCCCTCTCTCGGCTCACACACAACCGCCCCCATCACCACCATTCCACCACCATCTCTTCCATTTTTAAGCTCCATCTAAGTGCTTGGAGGTGATTCAAGGAGGCTTGTATCTTGTGGAACTTCAAGGAGCTTCTTTCACTTGCTTTTCACCATCATTTTCTCCACCTTTTCACTAGAGAATCTTCCCTAGCTATAAGCTAGTAGTAAGTTCCTTGTGCACCCTTGTTCATCTTGTTTCTTGGTTAAAAGTTGTAGTAAGATGGTTATGTTTAAATCACCAAAGAACAAGAACACTAAAAGGTGTTAAACAAGAATCATGAACATAAAAGTTTACATGAAAGTGAAAAATGCTACTAGTTTGATGTTGTCATGAGTATGTTGTTGGTTTATTATTGATTCTTGGTTATGTGGTATTGATCACCATGTGAATCTTGTTAAATGATATGTAGAAGTATGATCTAACAAGAATAGAAAGAGGTTATGTGTTACGAAAAATAACCACCTCCTAGTTAGACATGAACTTGATAAAAATGATTTTTCACAAAATATAAATTAACTAGTAAGTTGATGAGTTTGTAAATCCGAGAGTTTACAAAGGATTTTTGTAAGAAACCAAGCTAGAAAAGCGGTTTTTGGAAAACCATGACGATTACAAACACTTACACTATTTTTAGAGATACGACAAGTATGAAAATGTTTTATTTACAAGAAGAGTTCAAGAGTTTAAACTTTTGTAAAAATTATTTACAAGTTGTAAACACTAAACCATTTTGTGAGAATGATTTCTAAAGAAATAAATACGTTTCGAAAGGTAACTAAGTCCACTAAAAGTCTTACCAAGTTACTACGCGTTTTCGAAATGAATCAAGTTCATGGATAGTGTAAAACACATATCTTTTTGCTCTTGGTAATGTAAGGATTGTTGTTGATTGATTTTGAAAAGAAAATGATATGCTTAATAGCATGGATACCTCCGTTTTTAAGGGAAACTCTGGCGAAATTTTCTAAAATTCCAACACTTAGAAAATATTTTTCTAGCAAGTGTTTATGAATATATTTTTAACCTTGTTTTCAAAATAAACTTCGCCATGATTTTTATTACAAAAATACCAAGTGCTGGAGGTTGATTTTCGTAAGTAAAATTTGATAAATATATATTTAGAATATATATATTTCATACTAAGACTCTTGTGCGATTATTTGTTTATTTTGTGAACTAGTTATATTATTTTTAAGATAAAATAATATAACTTATGTATACCATGAAATTACGACTCCAAAATAATACCAAAACTCTCACGAAATAAATATTTAAGTTACGCAATTATTATTGCAATACGAAATGCTAAAACGTAACTTATGTGATATTTCAGAAAATACTCTTACACGCACATTTTTGGTAAAATATTATTTTGGAAAATTTATGAAGTAAAATATAATATTTTTGGGAAAAACATGTGTATTTTGAATTAAGGTGTTTTAGACGAGTAATTTAAATATATTTTTCTAAGTGGGACTTAAAATATATTTTTTCGGAATTACAAGTGTACATGTATAAATACCCCCATCCTTGGGAAGGAAATACACATATACAATACTTGAGAAGTGTGGATACGAAATAGTTGCCTAACTATTTTCTTAAAAACAAACTTTAAGTTAAAATAATTATTATTATTTTAACAAGTAGTTACAAACTTGGAATAATGTCAAACTAACGCGACTCAGAACATTAAACCCTAAGCCAAGGCACGACCCGTTCGTCTAATAGACATTACTACGTGTAGGTCGTCACGTAGCAGATCGAGTTTGGATTGACGATTCTATTCAGGAGACGCACTTCTGTGAGTTCATGTCCCCCTTTTCTCTTTAACTGTTTTCAGTTTTATACTTCCGGGGTGAAATACATGTCACAATTATTACAAACATTTATTTACATGGTATGGTTAGCTTAGGGAGGGTTTTTACTACTAGATCATGTGAAGGGTGGGTACAACACTTAAGGCCATCAATCCTCGTTGTTAGGACCGAGGGACATGAGTGATAGATCTATTTGGGTGTAGCGAGCCCACACCCATGAGGTCGGGGCGGCTCATAGAGGTGACTGTGTCTTACAGCCGAAGCCTGGTAACAAATTTGCTAGGTTTGAGTCTTCCTGCACCTTTTCACACATACCGGTGGCTTTGCAACCCATTGGTGATCTCTTTTCCCTTATTGCTACATACCAGGGACTTTGATTCATACTTTGAAGGTTTATACATACTCACTTTTACATGAACTCGCTCAACTTTTGTTGATTTTTCAAACTGCATGTATTTCAAGAAATTAATGGATCTGGCGAAGTGTGCGATTGTGTCAAGCTGCATAGTGAATAATGATGTCATCCAGGTTTAGGAGGTGTAACCCTTTCCTGGACGGGTTACATGTCTCTAAACCACATTTTTATTTAAGTCTTCTGTTGTGTCATGTGAACACACTTTAATCATGTCATGGTTATAACTTGTTTTATGTGTCGACATTTTAAACAATGATGTTGTGGTAACTTTAAATTTAATGAATGGATGATCATCATGTGTTTTATTTTCCTATAGCATTAATATGATTGTTGCTATGGTATTAAGAAGTCACACCAAATTAACCCACGCTTCCGCAAAAGCCAGGGTGTGACAGGTTATGGGTGGTTAACCGTATATTTAGCTTAGCTAAAAATAGCTTATTTTTTTTTAACATGGAATAAATTGTTATTGCATATTTGTATATATTAGTATATTACATAGTATTACAGAATACATATAATGTATAATATTAATACCAATTATTATCGAATATTCAAATAAAGTGATATGATACATTCCATAAATTCAAATAAACATTCAAACAAAACCACAAAATGATATGAAAAACCCATAAGTACTAAAAATCTTCAGTAAAAAACATCAAATATTAAAAATATGGTGAAAAGTGCTAAATCCTACAAAAATTTAGTACATGTCGGTTCGGTTCGATTATGGTGGGTATGGAAGAAATGATAACCGTAACCGACCCGCTACTTTCAGTTTTCTAAAAAATCACTAACCGACCCACCGGTTTTTTAGTTGGTTCAGTTTTTTCGGTTCGGTTTTGTCGGTTAATTCGGTTATGGTTCGGTTAATTCGGTTTTTTTCACACCCCTAAATGCAAGTATGAATGCATGCCTTAACTTAACCCAACGTTCACAAGCGGTGCATTACTCCTATATACATGTTAAAGGTAGGCTCGTACGAAGTTAATGACAAGTTTATCACAAAACAAACAAACCCAGAATATACGAATCAAGCATAACATATTAGTAAGCATGTATTAGATTGTTTGTACGTATGATTGCATATAAGTATGTATGTGTTTTTGTATATGTAAACATGTTGCACCCAAAAAGTTTAAAACGGTAAAAAAGGCGTCGAGTATACTAACAATATTGCAAAGCTTTCCGATTATCCGTTCACAATAAGGTCCTCTTAATGGCATCGCCTAGAGTAGATGGGGACGCAAACCAAATGTGGGAGGATGTGGCAAAATCCATTACTAATGTAGCGAAGGAAATGCTAGGGGTCATAACAAGAAAGAGGTGTGGCCATAAGGAGTCATGGTGGTGGAATGAGGATGTGCATACTAAAATAAGGATTAAACAAGGGTGCTTTAAGGATCTTTTGAGGTGTACAGTCGAGGAAGAGCAAGTGGTTTTAAGGGAGAGATATAAGGAGGCCAAGTGAGAGGCGAAGAAGGCAGTGTCAAAGGCGAAGAACGCAGCTTACAAGCAGATGTATGATCGATTGGAAACAAAGGGGGGGGGGGGAGCATGACATGTTCAAGATTGCAAAAGCTAGAGAGCGTAGAAGGCAAGACTTAGGAGCAGTGAAGTTTTTAAAGGGAGAGGACGGATGCGTTTTGGTCAAAGAACATGACATTAAGATGAGATAGCAAGCGTACTTCTACAATCTTTTCAATGGCGGGAGGGTTTATCAACAAGAAAATGATGATTCACCAACTCAAAGGCGACTACGGAATAACGGCTACTGTCAACTTATCACATAGGATGAGGTGAGAACAACCCTTAGAAAGATGGGAATGGCTAAGGCAGTTGGGCCAGATAACATACCGATTGAGGTATGGAAATGCTTCGGAGTAGAAGGAGTACATTGGCTAACTATTTTATTCAATCTTATTTTCAAATCTGGGAAAATGCCAGATCAATGGAGGAATAGTGTAGTAGTACCTGTGTATAAGAACAAAGGGGACTCCCAATGTTGTGGGAATTACATAGGGATTAAGTTACTAGGACAGACTATGAAATTATGGGAGAGAATAATTGAGACGAGAGTCAGAAGAGAAACTCAAGTCACGGTAAACCAATTTGGTTTCATGCCAGGGCGATCGACTACGGAAGCAATACATATCCTAAGGAGATTGATGGAGAAGTATAGGGAGAAGAAACGGGACCTACACATGGTGTTCATTGATCTTGAAAAGGCCTATGACAGTGTGCCACGTAGACTGATTTGGGATAGTTTGGAGAGTAGAGGGGTTTCTGGGAAGTATATAGACTTAATTAGGGATATGTATGTTAGGATTGGGAAGTATATAAACTTAATTAGGCATATGTATGTTAGGACTCAGACTAGTGTCCGAGCGCCTATAGGGGATACTGATTTTTTCCCGGTGGAGGTAGGACTTTACCAAGGGTCTGCTTTGAGCCCTTTTCTATTTGCAGTTATCCTAGATGAGTTGACAAAGTTAATTCAGGAGGCTCTCCCGTGGTGCCTGCTTTTTGTAGATGATATTGTGTTAGTTGTTGATAGGAAATTAAGCCTGAATGCGAGGTTAGAAGAGTGGCGAACAGCTTTAGAGGACAGAGGTTTAAAGATTAGTCGATCTAAGACTGAGTACTTATATTGTGACTTTAGTGGAGTAGACAACGATGAGGAGATTCAGATCACCATTGACGGTCAAGTGGTTCCGCATGTGACTAAGTTCAAGTATCTAGGATCGTTTGTTCAGATGGATGGAAGATTGATAGTGACGTTGCCCACCGCATCTAGGTTGGATGGTGTAGGTGAGAGAGAAAAGAAAATGAGCGAGTGACAACTAAGGCCGATCGCCTCCATTTATAGGCTGGAAACAGGGGGCTCGTGCCCCGCGACCCATCTTTCCCTCTCTCTCGTGGCCCGCGAGAGACCTAGGCTAGGGCCTAGCTTTGGCAGCTCACTTGTATAGTCTCGATGCGTATCAGGACACGTGGCACAAGGGGGTTTCGACAGATAAGGGGACCTCGCGCTTTGGCTCTGATACCACCTTCTGTCGCAGCCCCCGACCCCTACCCCGGGAGCGGAAGCCGCGAAACAGTCAAGTGGTATCAATGTTTATTGATTTGGCAGCAGAATTTAAAAATCAGGACCGTAGTTAGGAAATAGTTTCAGAGTTTCAAAACACCAAATTTTTATAATAAATAAATGGATAAAACCCAAGTTTCATTCACAATACAATTATAGGGATAAACCCTAATTATTAAAAACATAAATTTTTTTAGGTAACTTTTATAGCCACTTCTTTAAGCTTTCAGTGCTCCCCTGCTGGCTTCTATTAGCTTCACATTAAGTTACCTGAGACGCGTTTTTAAAAGATTTTATCAGCAAGAAATACTGGCGAGTGCATACCAGTTTAATCAAAACAAGCTTTTATATCTTTACAATATTGAGAGCGATTACAATGTTTATATCTACCAATATACTCATTCAGTATTTGTCATGTTCACAGTTCCATGACTGTGGTCATCTTACTCATTGGCTAACTCGTCGTCCAATAGTAACTGATTACATGTAATGTATACAAAACCCCACATACCGGCAGCAATTGTAGAATACATAGACTCAACCACTGTAAGTATAACTGAAAACATTTGAGGTTTTGTAAAACAATTTGGTGGAAAAGGAGAATGACTCACATTGTAGACTTAGGTAATACCATAGCTTCCTGTTGGTGTTCCTGATTATTATCTATTTAAAAATAAACAATGCACACGTGTTAGTAAGATAACCCACATCCCATTAGCCTTACAACACGAGACAGAACTCCAAAGAACTGAGTCAGGCAGAGCCTTGACATGCGTTACGGAACCCTAGATCAATCGGGTAGGGTAACGAATTAGTGATCGGGGGTTAAAATACTTACAACGAGGCAGAGCTTCGTGTTTTAGGGGTATTATACCCTAGTATTTTAGCACTATATGTCTGAGAGAGAAATGAAAATGAGCGAGTGACAACTGAGGCCGATCGCCTCTATTTATAGGCTAGAAACAGGGGGCTCGTGCCCCGCGACCCATCTTTCCCTCTCTCTCGTGGCCCGCGAGAGACCTAGGCTAGGGCCTAGCTTTGGCAGCTCACTTGTATAGTCTCGACGCGTATCAGGACACGTGGCCAAGGGGGTTTCGACAGATAAGGGGACCTCGCGCCCTGTGAGCCACCTGGTGGGCTCGGTCGTGGCCCGCGAGCGAGCCATTTTCATTGTTTTATTTGAATTTTGTTAAAATTAAGGTTATACGGGTATATTTAGAGCGTTTAGGGTGTTTTTTGGGGGTTGTTATAGCAGACGATAGAGCCAGTTAGAGTGGTTGAAACTCTCGAGGTGGAGGGGAGGAGTTGAGGTAGACCCAAAATTACTTGGGATGAGCGGATTAGGTAGGATTTGCAAAGATTGCACCTCTCTGAGAACATGGTCCATGATAGGAGCTCGTGGAGACATAGGATTAAGGTTAATGATTTCTAGGAGAGGGTACATTGTGTTTTTAGGTGTAGTGTATGGTCGTAAATATGTAACTATGTGTATAGGCTGTTTGTGTTATATTTGTCTTGTTTACCATGCACTCTTTCACCACTCATGTTATATTGGTAGCTTCATACACACACACACACACCTCATGTTCTATTTATTTCTTTCCTGGGTGTTTTGGAGCCGAGGGTCTCACTGGAAGCAACCTCTCTTAGTGGTGTTCAAAAGTATCCGTATCTGAAAATCCGATCCGAAATATCTGATATCCGAAACCGAAATATCCGAGAAATCCGGATATCCGAATTTTTCGGATTCGGATAGTGATTTTCAAAATTTTCGTATCCGAAAATATCTGAAAAATATCCAAAATATGCGAAAAATATCCGAAAACTTATATTCGGATATCCGAAACTATCCAAAATATCCGTTTCCGAATATGAAAAAAAAGAATAAAAAAATAAAAATTAAATAAAAAGTTGGATTTTTGGATATCCGATTCACTATCCGAATCCGTATCCGAAATTTCAGATACGGATTCGGATAGTGAAATCTGGTATCCGAAAATTTCGGATATCCGAATATACGGATATCCGGTTTTGAACACCCCTATCTCTATCCATAGGGGTAGAGGTAAGGTGTGCCTACATCCCACCCTCCCCAGACCCTACCAATAGCTTTGCTATTTGCGGGATTTTACTGGGTATGATCGATTGATAACTTGTTGAATTAAACACATCTAAGAAGAAGAGAAATAGACGCAAACCTATGAGAAGACGTTGATATCCATAGAATCATCACTGTCAATTGGTAATCATAACTGTCAAGTGGTAATCAATCATCAGTTATCCAACCGATCTAACTCATGTTTCAAAACAACTGTAGAAAAAAAAACAATAGTAAAGTTGTTAGTAATATACCATCGGATTCACTAAATATCCACATTCCCTTAAACTTATTCTAAATTTCTAATCCCTAGCCATAATACAATCTTTGTGCCATTCATCTCTTCAGTGAGATAAACATCACAATCTTAATTCACTAGCAAACCTAATTATGCACAAAATCAAAATGAAGGGATCTATCTATAACATTTAACAATCTCAATAATGAAAACAAACACACAACACGAAATCACTAAATTCAGCTATCACAAAGTTATAACTGTAAATCCGATCTAACAACTTAACAAATGAACCTCTACCATTCATCTAGTAGTAAATTTTATAATCCATACATAATTGGTAGCGATATCAGTTGAATCAAAATCAAATTAGCAGTACTGAGTAACTATTCGCTTGAAGTATATTCGATTACAAGGGAGATAACAAGATTATTCAACTGTATCTGACGCTAAAAGAACATGTAAATACAGATTTATACTACTTAACCTCAAACAAAAGAATCTTGAACGAAGATATAGAGAAACTTGGTGCGGGCAGCAAGCGGAGGGAAATCGAAGAGCGGGGGAACCAGCACTATGGGCGGCGGATGTCCGACGGTTGATGACAATAAGCCTCCCATTTTCTGACGCTAGTTGTTGTTTTCCAGAGAGTTTGATTTAGGGTTTCTGAATAGCATTGTTGGTGATTTGGGGAAAAGATGGAGTTTATTGTGAAGTTCTGAAATCTGAACCCCAGATCGAATAGATGGAGTTTATTGTGAAGCCATGATGTTCTTTTTCATTGATTCAAGGGTGAATAGAGAGAGAATTAGAGAGCAAATTTGGATCTTGGTTCATAGGGAATTTGTGTGTGTGTGAGAGAGAGAGAGAGAGATAGAGAGAGAAAGATAAGTTTGAAATTTGAAATGTGTTTGATTAGGATTCAAATTTGGAAAGGTTGGAAAAGAAGATTGCAGTGTGGGAGAAGATGGAGAAGATTGAAATGTGTCTGACATGCATTAAATGCTAAATACATGTCCCCATAATCTTTTAAATTTCATCCATTATTAATATTAATATTAATATAAATATATTAAATACAAAATTGAAAATATAAGATTAATGATGTAATAATGACATAATATTGGCATTGTTGGACAACCTATATGATTGCCACGTAAGCATTATGATTTCAGCAGTTATTCTCCTTTAATCGATAGTAAAGATTTCATTTATTTCTTGAAGCTATGAATTAATAACGAAAAATATCAAGAATATAAAATTAACAATCTAAACCCTTGTTTGAGTGAAATTCAGAAATTAAATTAAGCAAAAGTTAATACACACAAAATGTTTCCAGAAATCTCAGAAAACATTATCCACCAAATCTTGAAGTCCAAGGTCATGCTCTTTAACTTTCTCTTCATCATCTCCTCCAAATATAGGAGTCTCCAGCTTAGGAGGGTTCTGAAAAAATCATATACATAAAATGTATGTTAATTAACTCAATTTTTTAACTATTGGATCATCAACATGTGTTGGGGATCCATGTTGTCTAAAAGCTTACCTGGGACCGAACTAAAGCCCAGTTGATGCCCCGAAAGAACTGGTGTCGTTTCACTTCACTCGCACCTTCGCGTGATCCCAACCGGTTCTTTGGATCTCTATGCAACAATCTATAGATCAATTGTTTGGCTGGAAGGCTTACCTGCATTACATCCAAAATTCTTTTTGATTACTTTTGTTATCATATGACCTTTTCTGATATCGATCAATATGGACCACCAGTAAACACAGCATCCGGTCCCTCATACTAACCAATATTTTTTGCTTTTTCCTTAAGTAGCTCATAGTTTTGTTTCATGTTGCTTAAGTGGAGACTTTCCAAAAGATCACCCATCTAGGAATTACTCTTACCCAATCACAATTATCTCTAGAGTTCTTCACTCATTCACACAACCAATGGACCGAAAATACATTGGTGGTATTTGAGATCGGACATTTGTTATGACCCAATATCTTTCATTTTGACAGGACAATATGGGATTTATCTAAGGCATGAGACTTTCTTTGTCTTTTATTTTTCAAGTTCTCTTTATAGCTCAATATCAGTAAAAAAAACTGTAGTATTATGATTATAAGCTATTATTTTATAAAACGATTTATGAGGTTTGATGCATTGCCTGTCATTGCCTGTTTTCATTCATTACTTCGTAAAGTTTAGTTAACCATTTGACTCGCTAAACTTAAATTGGTCAAAACTGCCACCTCTAAGAAAAACATATAAGAAAAAAAAAACAGTACCGATATGCTACTAGGAAACTTGAGATCTTTATGAAGAACATTAGCAAACGTTCTCTGCCTCGTCTTTCCTCTAAATGGTGTGTACCCGTAAAACATTTCGTAGAGAAGAATACCTAAGAACACAACCAGAATCTTTCAAGTTTTACAAAACTAGACAAATCATACCCCTAAACAAAAAAATAGATATCATAAGTGGAAATTTTACCAAAAGCCCACCAATCTACTGCACTAGAATGTCCAACTCCACTTATAATCTCCTGAAAAGTTAAAAAAAACATCTGAAAACTATCCGATATTGAACTGGAAATGTAAGTGAGTGATAACCACACGAACCGGCGCGATGTATTCTTCAGTTCCCACGAAAGAATTTGATGCTCGAACCGGTTCGGCCATGAAAATTGGAGGTTGTTGACCTCTTTTGTTCTTCTTTTTCTTCTTCTTATCACTTATTTCAGGAACTAGAAGCTAAAGCAAGAAAATGATAAAAAAAAAAAGTTTAAAATGGATAGGTAACTTAACTAGAACACAATAATCTACATTGGTATTACATTGCCTTTGCGACTGTATGCTTTCTGGTCGCTAAAGACCATTTCAATTTAGTCGCTAGTTACGAAGTCCTTCGCAAATTTTGGTCGCTAATGCCAAGGTTTTGGCTTTTATAGCAGTGTTACAAATTGAAACTAAAGAGGGAATAGAGATACCTGAGGGCTGCATGATGTCAAGCAAGAAAGATCAAAATCTGTCAAAGCTACATGTCCAGTGCTTTGTATCAATACATTTTCTGGCTTTAGATCTCTGTATATAATACCTGCACCGCCAATTAACGACTACACATCACTACGACGGGCATACATATGTACTTTAGGAAACAGTTCAGATAGATATTTTCAGAATTGTATGTTTAGTCACTTAAATGATCAATTAATGTTACATTTTACACGTAAATGATTGTAAACTATGGTCTACCTTGACAATGAAGGTATTCTAACGCCACAAGCACCTCCGCAGCATAGAACCTGAAGTAAGGATAAACATACAAGTTATTCTCTATTCTAATTAGCCCACTAAACGCAAAATTTCCAGTCTCCATAGCGACCAAAACTTTAGTGGATATTGACAACCACTATTAGAATTAGTGACCACGCGAGTTTTGTTACTAATTAGTGACAATATTTTGTATTTGGTCACTATCATGACAGGGCCTTAGAAACTACTAATGACAACAGAAACTTCTTGACCGGATTTCAACCTTTATTTACCACTTCAATTTTCAGCCTTAGTGACATAATAATTTCGGTCACTAGTTAAGATTTCTTTTCTTAAGTGTAGCTTCAAAGAAGTTTCATACAGTGTCTAGCGACCAATCACGCAATCAAGTTCAGATTCAATTTTTTTTTTTTACCTGACTGCATCTTCCTTCAAGACCTTCATCGGTTGTCTGTCTAAAAGCATAAAAAGTTCTCCACCAGGGCAATAATCAGTGATCAAACAAACATGAGTTGGTGTCTGTAAAGATTTTCATTTGTTACGAGTTTATTAGATATCTAGAAGCAAAATTGACTTCTTGACAATGTTTGCAATCTATGAAATATGAAACTATGAAAACCGTCGCAAATAACCTGAAATGAAGCGTATAATGCTGGAAGAAAAGGATGGTCTAAGACATCCAAGATATCTCTTTCCGCACATGCTCTATGCACCTATTTTGTGTAAAACAAAAATAAAAACATTTTCGGTCACAAAAGTATATTTTTGCGACCAAAACGGAGTAGGCATGGTAAGAAACTTTCATGGAGTATTTCACTATTGTCAAAAAAGAACAAATTCAATGTTCTTACCTTGTTACGGTTTATCATGACACTTTTGTCCATCGCTTTCATCGCGAAAAATTCCCCTGTTCCATTTAACTCAACCAAATGAACACTACCCGTATCGCCGGATCCAAGAGGTTTTACAGGCCTAAAATGCTTCAGCCCCAACTCTTCTCCGCTCTCAGTAATCTACAAAAACCGCAAATTAGATCACTAGATATATCAGTTTAACATATAGTTCTAAGAAATTCTAAACATTTTAAGGTTATGTTACCTTCAAAATAGCCTTCCATGCTGATGTCTCCCTTCTATGAGGCTTTGGGTGAACTTTATTCGAGTGTTTCGCCCATAGATCATTCGGGGACTGTATAATCAAGAAATTTCACTCTTGCTTAGGTAAATTCAGCATAACAAATTGATCTATACGCTTCAATTTTTCTGGTTTTACAAGCTTATAAGTGCAAATTGAATATTTCTAGTTACCATATTAGCATCCGGAAGTTCTCGTACTGCTACATCGACGTTTTCAGCGGTCTCTTTCACCTTAAATCGACAAAAACACGAAACTTTAACAACTATCAACATTAAGGATGGTAAATGAGCCCAAACCCAATGGATAAACCCGAAAAATCCGTGACGGGTATGGGATTAGTTTTAATAATTTTACCCTGAGGAACGGGTAACCCGATTATCAGAAGCACGCACACACCTTAACGCAAACCATACCAGTAAACATTTTTTTTCCTTTGTCTTTGGATGATATTATGATTTACTAATTCACTATTTATAACTTCCTTGGGTAAAAAAATTTTTAGATAAAAACTTAAAGAGTAAAAAATATATTTGGAAATCCAAACGGGTAGTTTATAACAAATCAACGCATATACCCAATACCCGTATACCCGACGGGTATTGGGCTTGGTACGGGCACGGTTTTACAACCAGGTATGGTATTGGGATTACCAATACCCGTCCCATTGTCATGCCTAGTCAACATGCTTGGAAATACAGGTGTCTATAGATACAACTTATAAATCTAGCCATCTAGGCATGTAAGATAGGTTCCTGATCAGATTATAATTACCAGAATTGCACCATCTTTAGCAGTGGTTTCAGGGATACAGTTGTGTAGTGGCTCAACATGCTGACTTCCATCTAATTGCACTCCAATGAAGTATTGTACTTCTCCCTACAGAACAAATTTGCATACATCTTTATATCAATCTTTTAACTCAAATCCACTGATGGGTAGTACAACGGATCTGATAACATAAGTTTGTGCATAAGCGTACCTTTTGATCACGCATAGGTTGCAGATGAAACAAGTTCCAAAACTTTTTGCCTGATTAATCGTCACAACGAGATTTAGTGACCAAAATTTGAAGGTTAATATTTTAAATGTATATGTATGTGTCAATGTATGTATACCGCTTTTCGTATAATTGATGAGTTGTACGGTAACCTCGGTTTGGTTATCGATTGCATCTCGAATTTTCTTCACGGTTGATGGATCAGTTTCAGGCCCTTGAAGAAACCTTTAGTAAATAAATATAAATGAAGGGTTACTTGCTTAAATAGTCAGTAGTAATATATTTTGTTGTGATCATTGTAGCTCCTTTTGTTGCTATTTAGTCACTAAAAGTTTGCTGTCTCTTAAAGTATGTATTTTTACATTATTTGAGAGCACAATTATATTGGGCAGATTAAATATCATACGGTAGTCACTAAAAGCATGTTTAAAGCCATTCCACATACCTGCAATTTCTTCCCAGGATCTCTTCACGACTAAACTCTGTCAACTCTAAGAAGCTATCGGATGCAAAAATCTAGTGATCAAGATAAAAAAAATGTTGAGTTTTCTTACATACAGTCAAATTGATTTTGTAACGGCCAAAAGAGTTGCAAAGACTAGTTTACGACGGTTTAGGCCAAAACAATGTCTCGTCGCGAATTTTTGCGATAAAAATATGATGTCAGATTTTAGCAACGGAATATCTATTGCTACTTAACATGTGTGTAATTTGTAGCGATGGTTTATTGACAGAAGTGTTAGCGACCACATTGTGTTCTAGTGTTATTAACAATTATCTTTTGTCTATATAGCAATGATGAATTATTTTCTAGCAAAGACCGCGCATAACTTACAATGGGATTATCAGGAAGTCGTGGGTCAGTGATCACAAAGTTTTTCTCGATACGTTCAAGCGTTGTCGCTAAATCAATACCCTTTCTCATTTCCTTCTTTCGTACTTTGTCGTCTAAACTTTCTGGCCTTGAGCAATCCTTTTTATTCTCAAAATCATCTTCATCGTCTGCCTCACCGTCGGTATCCTGAATGTTAACATCTCCGTCGAATCCGTCATCAAATTCTTCACTACTTTTCCGGTTTTTCTTCTTAATCCTATATCATAATCATGTACATTAGCATATAGCATCACATTAGGTATGATCAACTTTCACTATTCAAAATATTTTTAACTACCCGACAAACGATAGCCGTTTTGATTTTTTTGGCTTCTTTTCTTGGAGTTCGTTGATTGGCTGCATTGGTATGATACCGGCATGTGAATTCCGTCGGTGAGGGGGTGGTGGCCGAGGTAACGTAGTTTCCGCGGATTTTCTGCGACCTAAACTTAAAATGTCGGATTGGTCTTGGTCGCTATTGGTTTTTGCTGCTGTCGCAAATGGGTGGCTTTGGGTTGACTCGCTGAATGATCTAGGTCGTTTCACTGCCTCCACTAACTCGACAACCGAACTTGTCGCCATATCTTTTTGCCTGGCTGCAAAATTTCCATCAAATATTCTATGAAATTAAGAAAAAAATTGTATACAGATCGACCCAACCCAGTCCGCGACCTGTTTTAATTCATGAGATCTAGCTAAAATTTGTTAACTTATTTATGAAACATTAGCCAAAAGATAAACAAAAATACCATCATATCGAATCAAGGATCCAGGCAACCCGTTAGGGCGTATCATTTTCTCTTTCGCCCCTTCGGTATGCTTGCTCACCTCTACCAGCATTCTGCATATCATCCACAAAAAAACTGAATATAACTAAACATGCTATTCAATAACACAGATCAAATGTATAATCAAGTTTGGATACGGATATTTTAATTTCAGACCTTCATCGTCTTATCCCATCCATCATACCCGTCGCAAAAACATTTTGCGACGGTTTTTGTCCTAGACAAATACCTTTGTCGCTAATTAATTTGCGACAGTTTTTTTACTAAAATACATTACGGGTTTGTGACGGAAACAAGTGTCGCTAAGTCAGCGACTAGTCATTCTGTCTCAAAATCCGTCACTATAACGGTTTTTCTGTAGCAAATGTCGTTGCTTTTGCTTCAAGTAAGTTTGTTGTGGTAAAAACACAACAGTTAGTTGTGGTAAAATCACAACACACCATTCATTTAATTTTTATTTTTTACAAAACTTCCATCAGTCTGCAAAGTAACCAAAATTTCATGTCTAACGCTTGATTTTTGGACTTATTGATCAATAACATCAACGAACATGTGACAGTCACGTGAAAGTCACGTGAATGGAATAAGTATATTTTGGACAGTGAATATGATAAAACAAATTGTCACAAAAACATTATTGTGTAACTGAATTAGAAAATATGTGCACCAAATTGAACCACATGGAAAATAAACCCATGGGTTGGCCCATGCACCCATCACTCCCTATCACCTAGTAACATCACTCACAAATGTGGTTCCAATGGTCCATAAAAGAGAGGACCACCATGTCCTTACTTCATCCCCCTATCTAATAAAACAAAAATAATAATGAATTATGTAAAAGAATTTACTGATATTATTAGTACTGGCCAGATCTGGGAGGAGATAGCATGTCGTTTCAACCACCCCGCGCTAGATGTCGATAGAGAACCCGAGAGAGGCATGTTAGTGGTTTTAGATATAAATCTTTTAGACGACAAAATGATACGTGTTATGAAGGGATAGAGACTTGATTGGACATGACAATAGAGCTAGTTAAAGATATCGATTTTTGAATATGTGAATAGGGCATGCGTCGCAATCATATACCTAATTATGAACGGTGTGTGTAATATTTTGATTCAAAATGATCAAACCAAAGGACCAATATAAGCTAGAAACCACATATAACCTCTAAAATAGACAACCCTCGAGGGGTACATCTCTAAAAAGATCATCAAACCTGAGGATGTAAACGAGTCAAGCCGAGCTATCTAGCTTCAACTCGGGCTAGGGTTCGAAGTTAAATGAGCCAAGCACTTGGCTTAACATGTTTAAGGATTCGAAGTTAAACGAACCAAGCACTTGGCTCGACATGCTTATCTTAGGGAACTGAAATTTTGAATTTGAGCTAGCTCGTATAAACTAAAACTAGTATTAAAAAATTCTTTTATTATTATACATAACATGTAATATTAAAATTTATATTAGGTGGACTTGTTTATAAATGGTATTTACATATCATTTATAACCATTAAAATTCAGGCTTAAACTTAAACAAGCCAAACGAGCCACCCACACAGAGCCAACAAACATACCAACTTATCTTGGCTCGAGCTCAGATCGTTTACAAACAAAGCCACAACCAGCTTTTGGAACAGTTTTGATTAAATTTTTTCAAACTCCAACAATCAGGTTCAACTGTTTTGGCTAAGATTTTCAAACCCTGACAGTCAAATGAAAAGAAAAACATACCCAATGAATTTAAGGATGTTGCCGGATTCATCTTTGATGGGTGAAACAGTGAGAAGGTTCCAAAAAGGGGACCCATCTTTCTTGTAGTTGAGGAGTCTACCACAATATGTCGCACCCTTTTGCAACGCCTCCCTAATTTTAGCCACATCTTCTGGGTCCGTGTCTGCACCCTGTAAGAACCGGCTGCACCCAACCCAACCCAACCCAACCCAACTCAAATCATATCAAATCACCCAACATATTTAAGATGATTACAATGGTTGAGAACCGTTACCAGTTTCGACCGATTACTTCCTTAGAAGTATAACCCGTCATCTTGAAGAAGCCAGCGCTCGCATACAAAATCGGATAGTCTGGTTTTGTGGCATCAGAAACCACAAACGTTTGTTTAAATGTCGATAATGCATCCTTCAAGTCCTCGGATACTCTAGGGAATCCTCTTTCTTTTCCTGCATCTTTGTTTTCATTCATATATATCACATAATTTGATTCTAATACAAATTAGTTTAAAGATAAATAGAAATTATTTAACATATAATCATTTTATCTAAAAAAGTATTTCATAATACATTGTTCTTGTAGGACATGAACAATTTACTCCTACCTTCTTTTAGACCAATAAATTCTCATTAATTCCCATGTTAATGATCACATGATGTGTTTTTTATGAGAACTACTAAAACCGTATAAAGTACTTGTATTAGTCCTTTATGCGATTTTTGCCGTTCTCAACATAACACTTCTAGAAAACTGGAAGGCTTGCTATGCAAAAATACGTCAGAAATGTGTAGCAAACACCTATTTGCGACAAAACTTTCGACAAGTTTGCGACAAAAGAACACCCCTCTAATGGTCATAACTAAGTAACGCTTACCCAATCCGTCATCTGATATATCACTAGAACTCTGAACCGAGTTACCCGAATCCCTCCTGTTTGAACCCGGTTTAGCATTCGGATCCTCGCTGGAGGTTCGAACTTTAACCCCCTTTGGCTTCCCAGTCTCCTCGTCGGTTTTCAAAACCAATCCCCACTCCGCCGCTCTTTGCTCAGCCTTACCCACTATTCCGCCAGGTGACGGCGGAGCAACCTGCACCGCCGTCCTTGTGGAACTCTGAGCAAAAGATGGCGACTGAGGCGCCATCATCACTGGAAGCGCCTCATACGGGTTTGGATCTTTAAGAGCCATCCATGACTTGATCTCAGCAGCTGGAAGTCTACCAGAGTGAGAAGCTGAGAGGCTCACATTGACCTCTGTTGACTGTGGTGGTTCTGGGTGGTTTTGTGGTGACTCCACCCAGTTCCGCCATGTGGGTTGTGACCGGAACGGGGCGGTGGTTTGGTGGGTTGACGGGTTGAATACTTCAAGTGATCCACGGATATCCCTTTGACCCGGTTGGAACAAAGGGGATGACTTGTTAGTTTGTGCATGTTGCTTTGACTCCATATTTTTCTCTACATGATCAACATGCAAAAAATGAATTTGATGTATGGTATGATGGTGTATATATATATGTCGAATTCAATCAAATTAATTAAAAAGTTGAATGAAAGTTAATACCAAAGTGAGGGGATAAGGATGGAGAGAGTGAAGAATTGAAGTACACGACCAAATTGAAAGATATTTTTAGGTTTCGAGATCACATATGATGATGGTAACATGAAGTGAGAGAGTATCAAAGATTCAGGGTAGTTTTGTCATTTCACTAGCAAAGGTATGATGAAGACTTGGAGAGTAAATTGATGGCCACAAGTTTTTTCAGAAGAAAAAATAAGATTGTTTGAAAAAAAAATAGGTTAAAAGACAAAGGTATCCTTCATTGTGGTTGCATTCATCACAAGCGATTTCTACAATAGTCATTTTTGATGAATTGTCTTTTTGTAAACATATAAAAATATACTATTGTGAATTTCAGTCATTAATGAACTCGTGTGTTTTTAGCAAAGTAATTTTGAGCATATAAGCTGTAAGCATCCCCAGTAAGGCCATGTATAGTAGTAATGGGAAGTGTCGTGATCTTTACCACTTCACGTCTCAAAACGTTATAACACCGTTCCGTGAGCGTGATCTTTGGTTTTTTTGTTCTTGGCTTGATCTTTGCTTTTTTATCTTGATGTCATGTGTCACTTCATATCCAAAGGAGGGGCTTGAAAATCACTACATATGGTCTAAGTGATGTTTTTTTCATTTTTTTCTGATGCCTAGTTGGTACTTATCCAATCAATCCTCATCTTTCTCTCTCTTACCTCACACAGAAACAAGTTTTTACTCTCACACCTCTCATTTCTCTTTTCTCTTTCTACACTCAAAACTTCCATTTTTTCTTGTATTTCACCAAAAACAAAGCTACCTTCTCTCTCCTCCAACTCATCTTCTCTATCGTCCACATCACGTTCTCTCTTTACAAACACCAAAAAAAGTGTCCTTAGGGTGGAGGGTATAGTCAATCACCCTAGGGTGTTTGAGTGAAGTCCTACCCAATAATATAATGTCATGTCAACTCTCCATTCTACTCCTCATTTTACACTCAATCACTAGGTATGGTCAAACACCCCTCAATTAAAAAAAAAGGAAAAGAAACACTTGATTGGTCTCTCCTCTCCTCTCAACACAATCGGTGACTACACACCGAATTCCCCACCCTCTCTCCAACTCAAACACCAAACGCAAACAGGTGGGGGTGGTCACCGATCGGTGACACCCACTCCCCGATCAAGTCACCGAAGATTATACTCTCCAGCCTTATTGTGGAAACTCTAATGGGATGTATGAAATTTTAATCGTGTGTCGATTTTTACAAGTCTAAACCCTAAATAGTTTAATTTTATAGACAAACTAGTATTGTAGTTACCCGCACGTTATGCAGGGACGCAATTGGAATTCGGTACGTATCGCATATTATGACAACCGATGAATAAATTCATAAAATTAAGCAAAATGATATCTAAATGTGTTATGTTATTGACGTCGTAGCTCGGCTCTGAACATCAAAATAATAAGAAAATGTAAAACAATATAAGGTGAAAAATGTAAACGAAAAAGAAAGCGATAAGAACTCGATTGGTTCGGTGCACTCGTTATAGCAAACAAAAAGGACATGTTAAAAAATATGTCCAAAAGGTTACCCGCACGTGTTCAGTTCGTTAAAAAGATTTTAAAAGTTAAAAGAGTTTTTTTTCCGTACCGATATCGATCGGTTCCGTTCGTTAAAAATTTAAACTCAAAAAAGAAATAAGCACAAATTAGCAAAGCACTAAACTCAAAAAAAAAAAATAATAAAATAAAAATAAAAAAACCGGCTCCAAATAGCAAAGCCCCAATGCTCACATTAGCATAGAACCACTATTCGGCTTCTTACTTTTATACCAAGATAATAAGGAAATTGTTATAAATATATTGATATTGTGGTTATCAACGCCTAAAATAGAATAGACTTATTCTCCAAGTTTTTTACCCTATATATAGTCCATTGTATTTATTGTATGAACACACTATGAATAATATAAAGATTTTCCTCCCTACATCTCTTTCTCATGTTGTTTAGCTATTAGGCTTGTTGTTTCACAACACGTTATCAGCACGAGAGTGCTCTCATAAAAACCATGTCCACTCATGAAGAGAAGGCGGTAAAATTTTGTTCAGAAAACTACAAGCGGACCAGATCGTTGATGTCTCCGGTCGCCATCGTGTTGCTTTAACCTTGACACGTCGCCAAACGTCTACACTTCAACACTTCATTCATATGGTTCGACGTTTGTCCCACAATAATAATCTACGACTTCGGATACGGAATTTAAGGTATTTTTTTCTAACTTGACTTTTGTTATTTGAATATCCATACGGATTCGGAAACGTAAACGTGATTTTAGATGGGATTTGTTTAAAGTTTAAGACCCTATAAATTTTCAGAAAGAAGATGATAGGCTAGAAAATTACCGCCTTTGATCCACATGGTTTCGGCCCATCAACTGCTTAGCACAAATATTTGTTACTCTAGCCCGGTTTAATTTCCTTAATTTTTACTAATTAAATTATAGGTTTTCTTTTATAAACTAATAATCAAGAAAATCAAAACGAAGAAGATGACGTCTTAAAAACAAATCAGTTTACTACCAATTAAATGCATAAACTGAATCGGGTACTTGGGTCTTGAAAACGTTTAGACTTTGGCAGCTGTGAGCAAAAGAATAGTAGGAAAACCCTATAAGAAAAAAAAAGGATATGTTCCATAATTTTTTTTAAGTTTTATTAAATTAAATAGATTATTTAAATACATATTAAATTGTTTATGAAACCTGGATAGCAAGGTAAGTAAAAAATGGTTCAAAAGGTTTACTCAAACGTTAAATTTCTATGAGCATAATAAACTATTCTTTTATAGGAATTTATAAAAGTATAAACAAATTAGTTAATTGCACTAAGTTGTGGTATATACATAATTCTTATCGGCTATCATATTTTCATAATTTATATATATATTTATATCAATTTTGGCTAATTGATAGTCACATATATTTTGTTCTCGAAAAACATGGATGTCAAACACACACATATATCTATTAAATGAACATTACCATAAATTATGTGTTACTGTGTAGATATAATTCATGCTATATGCTATTACATGTACAATGTGAATATTATCATATATGAAGAATATTGATTGATATTGATATTACTAATAATATCTCACAATGAAGGTGTATATATTATTTATGAACATTATTAGGATTTATTTTTTTAGATAATATAATCCTTTAATATTGTTTTCTTGTGCATATAAGTGATTAAGTGGTAATATTTGACAAATATAAATATATAATTTAGTAAAAGTAGTGTGAATGTTGTGATGCTAATAAACCTAATATTTGTAGTGATTAAATGGTTTATTGTGTACATGTATTAGTGTTGATACTATACATTTGTATACACACTACATTATTGGTATGCATTTGTAAATTGGTCTTTACGAGATATCTATATGTCGTCTACATATACTATTATTTTGATTGCTTAATATTGAAGTTGATTTAATAGCTTTTTACGATCATATGTTATTAAAGATCACATGGACTTGATAGTTCTATATGTTTTAAATAAACTTATATATATATAAAGTTCATTGTAAGTGATAATGACCAACCATGTGTTTTATTAGAGAGTAATGACCATTGTAATTATTTTTAAAAGCATTATAATATAATTTGTTTACTTGATGGTTTTTATAATATTTGAAATTGTATAACTTAATCTTGTTGTGTATCATCACTATTGCAATTGTATACGTCTTCAAGATGCTTTTGAATATTTATATAGAGATTACAGTATAAAGCAATTAAAAGACCAAAGTTAGTTGTTTTGTTATCACTCTCATAATAGAGTCTACATGTGCTTAGATATGACACCCAAAGTGTCATATTCCATAAATCTCATTATCTATTCACGTAAGGTCATAAGAAACATTGTATGAATCAGATACACAATTCTTTCTCAATTGATATCATGTAAAGAGGAGATTATTTATGAGGAAAACTTGATAAATTCTTTTTAGTTGTCACACGTGAGATATGCTCATGAAGTAGCAATATCATAAAAGAGTATGAAAGGTTTGAAGCGATTTTATACTTGTGTGATTGAGCAAAGAATGAAAATCTAACGTTTTCAGATTCTATCACATTTCCTGAAATGAATGTGATTACATATTGAGAATTGTAAAGGTAGTTATCATGGATATAATTGAGAAAGTTGTAATAATGAGATCGACTATTTAGAATTGTAATGATGGTCACTTGAACTCAAAGGAAGTTCATACGAGCAAGATAAGATCGACCATTATCTTGTATCTTACGTTTTGTATTACATGCGAGCAAGTAATACATATACGATCATAAATCAGAAGTTTATATTAATTGGCATGACCGGTTCGACCACACCGAGTCGATGATGATGTGAAATTATTAAAGAACTAGAAGATTCTTCTTGATAATTATACGTTTGATGTTTGCTTTCAAATGAAGTTATATATTTTGCAAATAACGTAGGGTGTGTTTCCCTAAATATTCTGGAAATGGTTAGAGGATATGAATATCCCAACATGATACCACTTAGTGTTTTAAATCGATGCATCGTCTAAATGGTTATCAAATTCACAACTTGAAGTTTGTGTGACTTATAGCTAGCTAATGGGATAGCAAGCACAATATTCCAGATTACATATATTTATTTCCCGAGTCACTAATGATCATTGGAATAAGTATTGCACTTAATGTACATGTTTAGACACGAAGTGCTTTGTTGAGACAATCACTAAACATTTGCAATTGGTTACAAAGCCAAATGATCGTAAGAGCAACATTCATATTTGTATTTAGCTACTTGTGATTTTAAATGTACAACATTATTTCACATCAAGCCAACAAGTTATAATACTTCCTCCCTATGACAATTGGTTTTTGGTCAGGAACCAGATATTTCCCATCTAATGTTTTTGGTTGTGTGATATATATATTTTTAATGATCCACCATAACGCACATATGGGATCTTAAAGGAGATAGGGAAATACATGTTGGGTATGAACAACTATCTATGGTTAAATATAGTGAACCATTAAAGATGGGTTTATTTACAGCTCAAATTGATATCCATTTTAATGGATCAACATTCCCAACATGAGGGAGAGATTAAAGGCAGTTGGAGAAAGAATTGACACACATGAATTATCATTGATCCTCAAATTAAATGATGTGAACCAAAACTTTAAAGGATAATTCATGCACAAAGATTAACAATTAGTTACCAGACATACTCACTGACCTAAATACTGTGACAGGCTAAGTCACATATACCAACTGCTAATGCTCCAATCAAGATTAGTGTCCTAAAGTACAACCATGTATTGGTGATGAGTCTATAGCACGCTTGAAGCGTGGTAAACTAGTCGATTCCAAGAATAAAATTCCTTGAAAATTGGAGCAAGTAATGAAGATGGTCAAGTCGAGGTTATAGTAAGAGGGTCTCCTAAAGAGACATTAGACATGATGGTTCCAGAAGAACCACAGGTACCTGAAAATAAAGAGATCTCAATAAGTTGTATCATGTCTAAGATATGTATGGAATCGAAATAAAAATCGACGTCGTTGTACTTTGTATATAATATAGCGCTTGAAATGATTAAATAATGAGGATCAAGATTTGAGATCTGCCTATGAACGTAAACACAGAAATGTTTGGCCAAAATGGAAAGACACAAATAAGGCAGTTGAATTCTCTAATGATATGGAAAGTATTTGGATTAACAATCCATACAACTGAAGTTGTAAAATATGTTGGATATAAACGGGTCTTTTATGCGAATTATGTGAAAATCAAATTGAGTGATACAAAGGAAAATTGGTGGCATAAGAATTTTCGCAAAGACCTATGTTTGATTATGAGGAGACGTATTCTCTAGTGGTGGATGTATTGACTTTCCAATATTTTATTAGTCTGGTTATATAAAGAGAGAATTGATATTCGTCTTATGAATGTTATGTATCACTTGATACTGAAAATTTACATGAAAGTCCTGAAGGATTAAATTATGTAAGTCATGTAAAGTAAGTTCTCGAGAACAATATGATCATTTATACATATTCGGATTTGAATAGGTTATGATTATTTTAAATGTTGAATATAATTGGAACTCCTGATGAGTTTCTAAAGCAATTGAGTGCTTAAAAGGTTAATTGAAACATCTTAAAGATGTAATACTTGTGTACCAAGAAACATACATAGAAAACTTGTACCCGGTGATTGTGATATCTCAATAAATAGTGTACATGGATGGTACAATATGGATTTTGGAGATAAAAGCAAGTATTCATGACATTTTTGCACATGATATGTATATCTATGTGTTAAATGGGCAAATTTATGTAGCAAAACTTTTAAAGAGTAAAAGCACTTGCATATTTGGATAAGATGGAAAGAATTCCATCATGGATTGATAATGCTAGAAGCATTAATGATGTCAAAACCTCAAGAACGTATTATATGAAATTGACAAAATACGTATGGACTAAATAGTCGAGACGAGTGTTGTACAACTCAAGATATTCAGATAAAGAGGGATATAAGTGTGATTAAATTAGCCATGTTCTATCAACATTCTATTTTTTCATTATAATCGCAGTTTACAATGATGATGTTTAGGCATCATCGAGAGAAACTGTCGAGCTTTTAGAGAGGGAATTTTTTAATGACATTGGCCCAATGTAATTATTACTTGAATTGTAGTTCGAGTATATATTATATTTTATAAATCCCTCAAGTACATCTAGAAGATGATGTTTGGAGATTTTAGTATGAACATAGTTGAACCTTAAGGTATGTTAAAGGTTGTTAAGTCATTTGTTATAAGAAATGCATATTATCATCTCCTACCAAATTAGAGATTCTCATTCTAGAAGTACCATCGTTAAATGCATATGTGCATTAATATGTTTGCTAGCTATGTATGGTTATAATATCTTTCACTTGAGCTTATTGTCATGATATAGTTTTTGTCAAGCGAAGAGACATTGGAACGAGTTCAAAGAAATATTTCAGGAATGTAACAAAACACAGTCATGGACATATGATATTTTGAAAGGAGAGACCTAAAGTCTCGTTAGAAGATTATACAACATTGCTCAACATGAAGGATTGCACATTAAGAGATTAAGGGATCAAGCGACGAATCATTGGCTACAAAAGCTTTGATCAACTTTCAAGGAAGATGGACACACGTCACTTAAAGGATACGTATTATAATGAGGGGGAGATTTATTTAAGTTGCACTCTTTTTCCCTTAACTAAGTTTTGTCCCATTGGATTTTCTTAGTAAGGTTTTTTTAATGAGGCAACATACCCGATCCAGACGTATCAGGGGGAGACAATACGCACTGCACTCTTTTTCCCTTAGCTGAGGTTTTGTCCCACTGGGTTTTCCTAGCAAGGTTTTTAACGAGGCAGCATCTCCAAGCGTATAACGTTGATAACCAAGGGGGAGTGTTATAAATATATTGATATTGTGGTTATCAACGCCTAAAATAGAATAAACTTATTCTCCAAGTTTCTTTACCCTATATATAGTCCATTGTATTTATTGTATAAACACACTATAAATAATATAAAGATTTTCCTCCCTACATCTCTTTCTCATGTTGTTTAGCTATTAGGCTTGTTGTTTTACAACAGAAATGTGTAAATACACGATATATGTGTAAATACAAAAAAAAAAAAAATCGCATCATATCTCATGTTTAATGACTTATTTGTTTCTGATTGGCTATACAAGTACAAGTCACCCGCGAAATAATTATTTTCATGAAATAAAAACAAACACTATAAAACTTATATGTTTTGGTATAAACTTGTTTGCTCTTTGTACAATATATTTTCTTTTACATGAAATAAAAACAAACACTATCAAACTTATATGTTTTGGTATAAAGTATCAAACTTTGAAACTTATATGTTTTGGTATAAAGTTGTTTGCTCTTGTACAATATATTTTCTTTTATAAAAGTTATACCTCATAATTCATATGCCAAATTTGAAGTATTGTCATCATATTTAATTTATAGGCCAACGACAAAATAATGAAAGTTAGGATCACATAATATCATATATATATAATTCTTATATTGTAGTAATATTCAATATGAAAAATTGTCAAGAAGATAAAATATTAACATCCTAAATTTGCTAATTTGATTACTTTTCTATAAGGCCATTCCCATCCATAACCTTTTTGATAGGATGGTCATGAGTTTATTTTAAAAATAAAGAAAAAATTTAATTTCCTTCACAACTCGGTCGCTCAAGCAACGTAAGGTTGCAAGAGGTTGTTATGTTGTTTTTCCGCTTGTTAAGATTGGATTGGTTCCATCTTCCAATTTTCTCTTTCATTTTATCTCTTAATTTCCCCTCCAATAATTTAATAACTCAAATAATTTATAATGTATAAACTTAATAAAAAACTAAATACAACGTATTTCTTAAAAAAATTGTCAACATTACGATATAAACTTTATTAAAACGGAGTTCGTTCGAAAAAAAAAATATATATTCTAGTATATGATATATATTGACGGTTTAACTTTTTAATTTTTATATTAAAATTAAATAACTTTTAATTTTTTAAAAAATAACTGTTTCTAATATTATTATTTTTAATACAATAAAAAATAACCATTTGTTACATTTATTTAATAAAAAATTATGTTAGGTTGGGTTGTGAATGTGTGTCAAAAATTGATTTGAGTTGGGGGTTGGGTTGTATATGTGGAAGAGAAAGAAATTAGTTTTTTTATTAAAGGGTGGGTTGAGTTAGGTTGTGAATGAGGTAGTCTAAAGAACTGAGCGAATATCCAATTATTATTATTTCATAATATGGTTTAGTTATATTAAGTATAGAAGTGAAAACTTTTTTATAAAATGGTTTCTACAGGAAAATAAATAGACCTCATATTGTTAAATTTCTAATATTTAATTATTTTTCTTGACAACTTTTGTATCTCATATATAAAAGGGTGTTAATCGTGTGTGTTAGTGAGTTTTAGGTTGGCGGGTTGAATTCTTTAACTCTAAGATCACCTGTAGTGGTTAGGGGAAATGGCGTGGAGGGCCAAAAAAAAGCCCAAACATGCCCACAGCACCGCCCCCATGGGCGTTTTTTTAGAAAAAAAATGAAGGGCGTGTAAAAGAAAACGTCGGATTGAATTTTGATGACCAATAGAATTTTTGTGATGGTTTTTTTATTTAATTCAATTATAATATCTAATCACTGCAAGAGTTCAAGCCTCATTACACCCTTTTTAACTTCAAGTCTCTTTGTTGAATAGGCGACATGTGTCGCTTCATGTCCAAGGGTAGAACATTTGTTTCACTCATCACTACATATGGTCTAACATGACTTATATTTATATTCGTGTTGTATGATACTCAATTAAAATGTGTCATGTTTGAGTCGATCCATTTTGTTTGAGTCGACCCATTTTATTTTCATTTGTGAATATGAGTAATATACCTGGTGATTTGATAACAATCAAAACAATTAATTACTCTAACTCAAATAAAACTTCTTTATAATAGGTGTAGTTTCGATTATTTTTGTTTCTTTTTCTTTTCTCTTCTCAATTAACAAACTTACATATGTATATTTAACTCTAGATTAGAAGAACTGAATGGAGATAATTGAATAATGAATAGTTACAAATAATCAAATAAAATTGTTATAAGTGAAGAGTCAGTCAATGAAGGAGATCAAAAGTGAAAATTAGTTTCATTTTTATAGGTTAATAGACAGAAGAAAAATAAAAATAAAAATAAAAGATTTGACCTTGAATTTTAAAAGTTTTCTTCCACAAAATTTAAAAGCTAACTTTTTCATAAACAAGTCGATCCATTTATTAAACAAACCGTGCTTAAGTTTACTCATTCATTTATCATATAGGTCATGTTAGAGTTGACTAGTATAATTAACACGTTGTGTTAGTCCACCGAAAACCTGATTTTGTTTGTGTATCTCAAGGATTGTCGCACTTGATCAATTCACAACATCAATCAAATGACAATTGCCTCAAATCTAAATAGAAACAATATTAAACTAGTTATAAAAAAAAATAGAAAACAAATGCTACTATTATATGTATGTCCAATAAAGTTCCTATTGGCCATGTGTGTATGCTAGCCAATGAGATTTTTTTTTAACGACAAATTTGGATCACTGACGGACCACTGGAGTATCATCTCACCCGATCATATCCATCTCCACTAGGCAATAATGCTTATACACCAATTCATAAGGAAACCCAATAAATCTGGGAAAACCCCCCTGTATGGGAATCGAACTCATGACCTAATGGTCATAAGCTTTATCCCACCACCAAAATACCACTAGCCAATGAAATATTGATATGATATATGAAGAAAGAAAAAAGAGAGACAACATACATATACGAAATCAACATTTATTTGTTCAAAAGATCTTCACATTATTAGTTTGTTAAAAATATCCTTCACACTAAATATATAATCATATATTGGATATTTTCAAATTTTATTGAAAAATCATTGAATATTTTTTCCTTTTATGTGGTTTGTCTATGAATCGGAAAACACACTCCAATGTGAATGAGCAGGAAGTCTATATATTCTGTTTAATAATAATGTGCTTTGTTAATAACTAGTTTTTTGCCCCGCCTGCGTTGCGGGGCAATAAACCGAATATTTCTCTCTCATTTCATAACATGTACGACTATGTTTCGGTTACTTGTGTTGAAAAATTAGTAAATGGATATTTAGTTAATTTATAATTGAGTGAAATTATAATTACTAATTAAACTCTTCGTATGGTAAAACTCTTAAGTAGAGTTTTAATGATGAGTTTGATTAGAGTTTAAGTCTATAATTATTGAGACTCTTAACTCTTGATACGGTAAAACTCTTGAATAGAGTTTTATTGATGATGTTTGATGAGTTTTAATAGAATTCAAGTATATAATTATTGAAACTCTTAACTCTTAAAAAAAACTCTTGGATATTTAAAAGTAGGCTATGTGCCTAACTTGATGAGATTAGAAATATACAAGAGAAGATACAAGAAAAATAGATGAATGTATGGAGAGTTCTTGAAAAAAAGAAATGCTTGAAGACCATGTGTTCGGTACTTAAAGAGATATATTTTCTCTATTCGATTTCATCACCTTCATATCATTATTTTCTATAAGTTCAAACACTACAATTATCCAGTGTAACCTCGGGCGCGTGAGCCATCTTCGGCAGTATATACCGTTTCGGCTGTTGTACCCTGGGAAACAGTCGCGTCGTCTTTAGTAAAGGCGCGAAATCTGTTTTAAGGGGCGCGTGAGCCATCTTCGGCAGTACATACCGTTTCGGCTGTTGTACCCTGGGAAACAGTCGCGTCGTCTTTAGTAAAGGCGCGAAATCTGTTTTAAGGGAAACGTGTTGAACACGTGCCTCAACCAAAATTGTCAACGTTTTAGTATGCTCTTTGTTGCAGTCAAGGAGTATTTTTCAAGACTCAAGATGATGAATACTCGAGTCTAAGATGCTATCAAGTGCACGTGAAGGACCCACCAGAAATGCGGCTTGAATCAAGACTGGTATATAAAATTATTTTTTATATTTTTTTATTTAGTTATTGCAACCAGTATTGTACTATTATATTTCCTACGAAGAACGAGTGTCTCGCTATTATATATTTTGTAATTATATTTTATAAAAAGTGAACCTAATTCCTACAAACTTAAAACAAATTTCGTGAGATTGTTACTACAATCTTAAAACCTTATTTATAAGGATTTTGGGTTTACGAAAGGATTTATAATTAAAAAAAATATTTTTAAAGATTATGATCTTATAAATATTTTTTGGGAAATATGTATATAATACAACTTGTTGTGTTTGGATTTATTGAGATTGAGATACAATCTTAAATCCTATACCGTGGTATAAAACAAATAGTTTTGGTTCAAACATTTGGTTTTGAAACGATTTTAGGAATCGTAAATTTTTCTAACTTCTGTGTTAGATCGGGTTTATTAGTGTAAACCATACGTTTCTTGCAAACATTAAATTCTCTAACATGTGTGTTAGATCGGAGTTATTGGTGTAAACCATATATTTTTTTGTAAACCTTAAACTCTCTTAAGTAGAGTGTTTTATGTCTTTAAATAAGAGTTTTATGTTGATTAGAGTTTTGTATCTCTAATTAAGTCTCTATTTAAAGTAGACTCTTCATCCACCCAAGGATTGTATGAACAAATAAGTCTTATAATGATTTTTGTAATCATTTGTCTTCTAACATGTGTGTTAGAAACGTTCATGAAAAGCGTTAGTTTGGAAGCAATTTTTAATTGTTTAGTTTCTAACGTGTGTATTAGAAATGACTTATTTATTTGAACCATATATGTGTTTTTAGCAAGTCGGATTAACATTTTGTGGAAATGCTAAGATTTCTAATGTACACATTAGAATTTCTTTCATTTTAACATGATTGTTAAAAATGGTTAAAATACAAATGCTTTGAAATGTTTTATGTAAACATTTTATATATGTAATTTGTTGTAGCATTGATTTTAATGCTTTGTATGGTTTAGAAATAAAAGGTCCTACATTGAAGTTGATGTTTGATTGGGTTCAAGAATTAAATCCCCATAAAGTGATAGTGTAGTTGTGTGAGATTTATCACCAACTTTAATTTATGATTTCTAAATCCAATTTGTCATGTTTTGTATATATAAAATGACTTAAATTTTCTAACACGTGTGTTAGAAAATGTGTATCACGAATACAAGGTTAGAGATTGTTCATAATGAACGGAAATGTTTTATGTAAACATTTAATTGCGTATGTATGCATTAAAAATGATGAGAAATGGTTTATTTATAAACTATATCTTTGGGAAACGTTTTATGTAAACGTTCGATTCTATAATGTGCTAGTTATAACATTTTTTTCTAACATGCGTGTTAGAAAACGTTTAGTACATGTGTAGTAAGACTAGACAATATAAAACCATTTGATATTTTGAGCTTTGATTTATGTTTTCATAACCCTAATTGATATTATTAATATTTTATATTGCAAAACTAAGAAACTATTTTGAATGATTTTTAAAACAAAGTTTTGCATAAAATTGATAATTAAAATGGTTCGCTACTCTTGCTAGAAGTAGCATATGGTAAACAAAATAACAGACTCGTGGATGTTATTTGGTGAAAAATAACTTGGTGTTGTTGTGAACAAATTTAATTGTTCAAGTTTACTATTTAAATGTAGTCTTTGTAACAACTTGGTTTTGTTTTGAGCATAATTGTCCAAGTTTAAAGTTTCAAGATGAAATGGAGAACTTGTACTTACAAGTGCATTGAGTCTTATTGAGGGAGTACATCAAGACATGCCATGTAAATACTATAACCAAGTACGACTTCACTAGTCTCTATCAATTTACCATTTGCTAGTTCTATCATGTACTTTTTACTTAGCTTACTTGTTGGAGAACACAGAAATGATTCAAAGTTTTTCGAAACAAATCTCGCAAGATTTATTAAAGGTATACAATAACATATAGTACTTTTTCGTCTATGCTTAAGTTTAAATTTTAAATGTATTCGGCACTTATGATTTAATTTCCAATGTATTTTATTGTTTTGTGTTCAATATCTTCGGATAACACATGCAATATTTTACAAAGAAACAAATCATTAATGTTTGTGACGTATAAATGATTTTTTGTGGTAATAATTATAATGCCAATTATACATTGTTTAATAGAATATGGTTTTAAACGGATAGTACATGAAAATTCTTGGACATAAACAACTTAAGAGTTGTTGCGTTGACTAAATGTCAAAGACGAGATATCAAATGTGTAATTACATCATGAGAGAATAATGAAAGAACGTACTGAGTGTATTGAGATGAAATACACAAACGGGATTCATGTCGACATACTTCGTTAGAAGTCATTGGAAAATTCACAAATTTGAATTCTAACATATGAAAGAAAAAGTACTATATGTTATTGTATACCTTTAATCAATCTTGCGAGATTTGTTTCGAAAAACTTTGAATCATTTCTGTGTTCTCCAACAAGTAAGCTAAGTAAAAAGTACACGATAGAACTAGCAAATGGTAAATTGATAGAGACTAGTGAAGTCGTACTTGGTTATAGTATTTAGTTAGACAATCATAGTTTTAGTATCGACTTATTGCCAGTGGAGCTGGGTAGTTTTGATGTAGTTGTGGGGATGGATTGGCTATCCAAGAATAAAGCTGGGATTATTTGCTCGGAGAAGTAAGTGAGGATACCTCGTCCTGGTGGTGGTGAAGCTATAGTTATTCACGAAGACTGATCGAGTCGAGTCGAGTGTCGAGTGTTGTTAGTGTTATGAAGATGCTTAAGATGTTGCGTAAGGGTTATCCTGCGTTCTTAGTTAACGTAATGGATACGAAGGCTGAAGGTAGGAAGATCGAAGAGATTCCTATAGTTCGTGATTATCCAGAGGTTTTCCCTGAAGACTTACCTGGATTGCCCCCTGAGAGACAGATCGAGTTTAGAATTGATCTGGTACCCGGTGCTGCACCAATTACAAAATCTCCTTATAGATTGGCACCGTTAGAGATGAAAGAATTGTCGAATCAGCTTCAACAGCTACTAGACAAAGGTTTCATTCGACCAAGCTTTTCGCCTTGGGGTGCACCTGTTTTGTTTGTGAAGAAGAAGGATGGATCCTTCAGGATGTGCATTGATTACAGAGAGCTGAACAAGTTGACTATCAAGAATCGGTACCCTTTGCTGAGAATTGACGATTTGTTTGACCAGCTACAGGGATCCAGCTACTACTCGAAGATCGACCTGCGTTCAGGATATCATCAGTTGAAGGTTGCTGACGAAGATGTTCCGAAGACTGCTTTTCGAACACGACATGTCCATTTCGAGTTTTTAGTCATGCCTTTTGGCTTAACTAATGCACCAGCTGTGTTCATGGATCTCATGAACAGGGTATGCAAACCCTATTTGGATAATTCGTGATAGTATTCATCGACAGCATACTTATCTATTCACAAACCAAAGAAGATCATGAGCATCATCTGAAGTTGATTTTGGAACTGCTGAAGGAAGAGAAGCTGTATGCCAAGTTCTCTAAATGTGAATTCTGGATTGGAGAAGTTCATTTTCTCGGACACGTCATAAATGAGAGAGGTATACATTTGGATCCATCGAAGATATAAGCGATCAAGAATTGGGAAGCACCAAAGACTCCATCGGAGGTGCGACAATTCTTAGGACTTGTTGGGTATTATCGGAGATTCATAGAGAATTCTCCAGATTAGCGCAACCTTTGACGCTATTGACCCAGAAGGAGAGGAAGTTCGATTGGACAAAAAAGCAGGAGGAAGCTTTTTAGTTGTTGAAAGAGAAGTTGTGTAGTGCATCTATTCTTTCCCATCCTGAGGGAAATGACGATTTCATTGTATATTGTGATGCATCACATTTGGGCCTCAGATGCGTGCTTATGCAGAAGGACAAAGTGATAGCCTGTGCATCCAGGCAATTGAAAGTGCACGAGAAGAATTACACGACACATGATATGAAGTTAGGAGCTGTTGTGTTTGCCTTAAAGATCTAGAGACATTATTTTTATGGCACGATGTGTACGATATACATAGACCATAAGAGCCTCCAACATATTTTTGATCAAAAAGAGCTCAACATGCGACAGCGACGTTGGGTAGAGCTACTCAACGACTACGAATGTGATATTCGTTATCACCCTGGAAAAGCAAATGTTGTTGCGGATGCGCTCAGTAGGAAGGAGCGGGAGAAGCCTCTACGTATGCGTGCTTTGGGCTTGACCATAGAGACGAGTTTGACCGATCAAATTCGCAATGCGCAACGAGAAGCTTTGAAGGATGAGAACCTAAGAAGAGAAGGTTTGAGAGGTTTACTGATACCAAAAGCGGATGAAGTGATGTACTTCATGAGCTGGATTTGGGTTCCGCTTAGAGGTAACCTACGTGAACTGGTTATGAACGAAGTTCATAAATCCAGATATTCCATTCACCCAGGTTCTACCAAGATGTATCGGGATATCAAGGAGTTATACTGGTGGCCGAATATGAAGAGAGATATTGCGGTGTATGTAAGTAAATGTCTGACGTGCTCAAAGGTTACGGCTGAACATCAAAAGCCGTCTGGGCTTCTGCAGCAACCAGAGATTCCTAAGTGGAAATGGGAACATCTTACGATGGACTTTATCACCAAGTTACTCCGTACGTCGCGTGGACATGATATGATATGGGTAATCATGGATCGATTAACAAAGTCTGCTTATTTCTTAGCGCTTAAGGAAACAGACAACACGAAGAAGATATCACAGTTATACCTTAACGAGATTGTAGCCCGTCATGGGGTACCGGTGTCAATTATCTCGGATAGAGATGGACGGTTTGACTCCAGATTTTGGCGATCTCTTCAGGAGTCGTTGGGTTCTCGTTTGGACATGAGTACTGAATATCATCCTCAAACGGATGGTAAGAGTGAGAGAACCATTCAGACGTTAGAGGATATGTTGAGAGCGTGTGCGATCGATTTCGGTGGAAATTGGGATACTCACTTGCCATTGGCTGAGTTTTCTTAAAACAATAGTTACCACACTTGTATCAAGGCCGCTCCGTTTGAAGTCTTGTATGGAAGGAAGTGTCGATCACTACATTATTGAGTTGAAGTTGGCAAAAGGAAACTAACCAGGCCCAACCTTATTCAGGAAACCAGCGACAATGTTTGCCTAGATCAAGGGAAGGTTAAAAGTCGCCATCAACCGACAAAAGAATTACGTGGACAATCGAAGGAAACTGTTGCAGTTTCAGGTCGAAGATTGTGTTTTGTTGAAGGTGTTACCTTGGAAAGATGCTATTAGGTTTAGCAGAGAGAGAAAAGCTGAGCCACATTGATTAGGTCCTTTTATAGAGCCCATCTTGAGTTAGATCAGTCGCTTATAGGCTCAAGCTACCATAGGGATTGAGTGGAATACATGATGTTTTTCATGTGTCCAGCCTGAAAAGGTGTATAATAGATGATACACTGACCACATTCTTTGATGAGGTTTACTTAAACGATGAAAAGAAGTTTATCGAAGTACCTATTGAAGTTGTAAATTTAGTTAGAACAGTTATGTTGATAACCAGAAAGATGATTACAGATTCCTAATGGTATATGCGATCTGTTGATTGTACAATTTGTGGAGAGTAGATACTCGAAATAGATGCGAAAAGGGAAGAAAACGAGCTCATGGGATTAGATACTTTCGAGAGCTCATCTCGAGTTGGATCAATCGTGTGTAGACTCAGGCTACCTCAGGTATAGGACAACATATATGTGGTTACACATATGTCAAACCTGAAATGGTGGAACACTGACCTTACCTTTTCCGATTAAGTACTCGTAAACGAATGAACCTTGTAGAAGGTAGAGAGCGTTGAGACAAGAAATTAGGAAATGGGATTAATTAATAAAGGTCTACGAGGATTCTTCGTAAAAATCAAAGTTTCTCGCAGAAAATACAAGACCATAATTAAAAAGATTGTTCTTACTATTTCCACCTAGTGCAAAAACGAAACCTGTAGAGTAGAATTTCGGGGACGAAATTTCCTAAACAAGGGGGGACTGTGACACCCGGCTATTTAAGTTGTACCGTACAAATGTAACACGTGTCATGAATTAATAAAAGGCTGTATTTGACTGATATTGATGTTTATATGTGATATGTGATGTCTTGATAAATCCAAACTTTGATAAAAATTATGTTGGCAACAATAAGATAAACGCTTATCGCGTAACGAACAAAATGCGAAACGAACGTCGGTGACCACCTGATCAATGTTAAAATCCTAAAAATAATCTGTTATGATTAGAATGGTAATTTCAATCATGTCCGGAAGGAAAAATAAATTAAAACGCTAAGAAGCTCTATTTTTCGAGTTTGAGCGCGTACCGCGCGATACTGCGTGTATCTGACAAAATACTGTCAACGCAACTAGTCGAGGCAACTGATAATTATTTCAGTAATATTTTGACGAGTTTATTTTTATAGAATGATAAAAATAATTTAAGACATCATAAAACGGGATTAAAACGCTAGATAAAATACCCGGTATCCAATAAAATACCAGTTTTGGCCTATAATATGTATATATATATATATATGTGTGTATACGGGTATATGTGTGAGAGATGGGACAAGTGTTGGCACAAGAGTTCTTTCTCTCTCCTCTCTCTTCCACTTGTTGGCTAGAGAGATCATGCATGATGATTATGTTCATAAACAAATCTCTCTAAATCTTCCAATATCTTTCAAAGTTCAAGAAATCCAATTTCAAACAATCTTACTCTCTCTCTCTCTAAAAATCTCGGCCTAACACCCTCTTGCACACCTCCATCTTCATTTTCAAACTTGTTCTTTAAGATCTAAGGCCATTCCAAGAAGGTTTCAAGGTGTTTTGAAGATCCAAAGGAGTTTTCAAGGTGAAACAAGCTCCAAACATCAAAAATCTTGTCAAACCCCACCAAAATCTTGAAAGGTATAAATTTACTTTTAAAATCATGTTCTTGATTCTTGGTGATGATAGTGATGTGGGAAGGTTTCTCTTGAACTTGGAATTAATCACAAACTTGAAACTAATAATAAATGGGTTTCAAAGAAAATAAAAATGGATGTATGTGTATATATATGTGTAGCCGTGGATATATATATATATATATATATATATATATATATATATATATATATATATATATATATATATATATATATATATATATATGTGTGTGTGTGTGTGTGTGTGTGTGTGTGTGTGTGGATTAGAGATTGAGTTTTGATTTTGTTGATTGATTCTTGTATGATTTGATTCTTGAAAGTGAAATGCATGCATGATCAAAAGGTAACTTATAAAAGTTCATATGATTAAAAGATGAACATGATAAAGTGAAGTTTTGGAATCATATGTGTGTATGTATATATGAGCCGTGTATGTATGTATAGGTATGCATGCATGTGAATTTTTGATGATTAAAGTCTTAAATGTGTAAGGATATAAGCATATGTCTTGCATTTATGAATAAATGAGTAGAGGATGATGATGTGAAGTATGGAATGTTTGAATATTTGAAACATGAGTTAAATGAAGGTCTAGATGCATTCAAGTTCATGCAAAAATGATTAAGACATGTTATGGATGCATTAGATGCATTTACTTGAACATGCATGTTGAAATATGATCATGAAATAATGATTTGAATATGATTTGATAAAAATAAATTTTGATCAGATTCTAAACACTAAAAATATAAATATTTGAAGTGTTAAAATGGTATAAAACTTTGTCATAAAGTTTACTAGCTTTGCATGTTGTACTTGGTGCTTTAAGAGTTGTAAAATACGTGAAATAGCATGATTTATGTGACTTACACAAAAACTGCACTAATCTGATTATAATCATCATTTTAATCAGTAAATAACATGTATTGTGTTAAAATATCAAGTCATTTCGAGTTGGGATGGTTATGGTAACGTTTAACGCAAAACTATGCGGTAAAACAATGAAAAATTCACTTTTCAAAGGATTTTTATAAAACTGTTTTAAATTAGTAAGTAAACTAATATTTTTAGTTTAAATATAAGTATTTTAACTAATTTTAAGTTTACTTGATGTTTGGTTAGTCACACGTGACTTCCGACGCCCGAAAATGTTACTGAATCACTAAAATACGCGTTTTACAATGTACACTAGCATGGGTTATATATGGGTGAACCTTATGTGTTAAAATGTGTTATGTGATTTAGATATGTGTATATGAAAATATGTTAAGTGTTGACATGATAGCGGGAAATTTAGACTATGCATGTACACTTGTGCGCTTAACGCGGTAGAAACGGTGAAAATCGTGTTAAATGCGTAACTTGTTTGTCGAGCATGAAAATTGATACATATAAGTTATTTTATGTATGCATGCTTTAAAAATGATAAAATAAATAAGTTAATGAGATTTCGCGTGTTATGATATTAAGTTTGTAGGATCGCTGTACGACCTGACTGAGTCGATCAAAAGAGTTGTTTATCCGAATTAAAGGCGGAATCAATGACACGGATGCTCAATTCAATTTAAATTTCTCGTATATTGATATAATATTGATTACAACACCTGGAGACAATTCGGCAGCACTTCGTTACCGAATACAAACTTCTGATTCCGCTCCAAATGAAACGGACAATGCTCTTATATATAGTATGAGTGATTTCGCTTGAAACTGACCAAGACACTTTCGCAACTTGAGCACTGGTTATCCTATCCTATCCTATTACATGACTCGATACAAGACGAAGTCAATAGACATAATGCACTAACAGACTCCCCCTTGGATGTTGACGAAGTCTTCAATGTCGAGTCTTTATCATGACACATCTTCAGTCTTGATCAGTCTTCATTGTAAGCATCCATCAATCTTCATCTTTTCTTCAGCTTCTTCAGGCTCCCCCTTTCATCAAGCTTCCAAGCTTTAGGGATCGACACCTAGCTTTCCAGTTACAAGCTCCCCCTTGCTTTGAGCTCGTCTTCAGATTCCCCCTTAGAGTATGCTATCAGGATCGTAGTCTGGTACAATATCTGCAACACTCATACATTTATAAGTAACAGCATTTTAGACTTCCAGAAATCGTAATCTGGCTCTATCAAACTAAATCACTTCCCCTATCAACAATCTTTACAGATTTGGCAGTTTCAGCGAACAGAATCGGAAACTGGCTCTATAACAATATAAGCATCCAAATCCCTCACAGTTAATCATCCAAGTCCAAACTAATGACCTTGGAGATATCACAAACTGTTTTTGATTTTTGATAAAAATTCAAGTTTCAAATTAATGAACTTGTTTTATTTTCAGAAACACAATCAACTTACTTAGATTTTGAAACTCGGCATTTCAGACATCAGTTGTCGAAAATAAAGTAAAATAAAAAATCTTTTTGAATTTTTCTGAAAATATAAAGCAGTAAAGAAATATTTACAAACATATTTACAGACAATATTTTTGTTTGAGTTTGCGTTAGAGGATCATATCAGTTTTTGACAAGTCACAAGTACCGTTGAGCTTAGTTACACATTAAGAATTAAACAATTCACTTAGATTGTCGATATACTGATCCACTTAAATTTTCACACAAACTTCAACTGATTCAGGATACAAATTAGGTGTTTTAAGAACTTAAACTCATTCATGTGTCCCACCTCTTGAATATACTCCCGTATCCAGATCCCAATATTCAGTCTTACAGGTGAGTATACCTAGATCATATCTGTAAGGGTTAGATGCGAAACCGTGAGAGCTCAGGTCAGAACTTCCGTTCAGCAGAGAGATGACGGTTCGACTTTAGGTGTGTTCCCTTTAGAGAATCTTTTCTTCAACAGCACATGATTAACATTTTTCAATGTTTCATCATTTTTTATGCTGAGGGCGATGCTATATTTCAAGCAAGCAGAAAGTATTATACAGGGACTAGGCTATTGCTTCCGCAAAATCAGAAGTCCCGGGATAATACCCCAGATATCACCGAGTATAAAGACCTGGTATCTCAGAAAGAGGGACCTTTCAGACGAGATTTCAGAGGTTACCTATATATCCAAGTAGTGTTCCCCACGAAATAAGCAAGTTTGAATTTAGGTTTATATCCCGAAAAAGTTTACTAAATGTATAAAAACCTATCGACATATCATCAGTGAGACTGTTTAACGCTATTTAATCATTACATTTCTTTAGCATACTTTAACTGTCTACTGATGTACTATCATTTCCTCTTTTTACACAAAACTCAAATTTTTGAATTTTATCATGTTTTTGGCTTTTTCAAATTTTCTAATTTTTTGGATTTTCTGACAATTTTTCTCTCCCTAAAATGCAAAATCATTGAAAGAAAATTTTGACAACCAATACTGATAGCTTTGACTCGCCATCCATTTTCTACTTAATGTGCTCTGATTTGCAGAAAATATAACATAAAGTACCCCCATGATTTACAACCCATTGATATTTTACAGTTTGAAAACCGTTTTTCAATCTTGTGAAAGTAATCATGTTTGTTCCGTCGTGAGGGTTTCGGCATATTCAATCAACATATATATTTTTTTTTAATTTTCTATTTTTGACAAAATTTAAAAACAAAACATATTTTTTTTTTGGTTTTTCAACTTTTTAACACACTAAAAACATATTTTTGATTTTTAATTTTTCAAATTTTTAGGGTTTTTGAAATATTTTTTATTTATATACAGAAAAACAAACAAACTCCCTGTTTCAACCAACACAGGGTCCAGCAGCCTCCTCCTCTCGTTGTGTCAGGCTGCTCCAACTTCCATTATCACAATCTTTGGTTTTATTGAGCACATGCACATTCAAAGCATTCAATTACTTGAACAATTTAGCCCAGGTCTGTTGGACCTTAGGCATTTCAACACAATATGCATCATTTAGCTTCAGAAAATCTTTGTCATCATTCACAAAAATCTTATCAATTTTGTCTTCAACTTTTTCATCTTTTACCAAAGTCATTGGTTTCTTAACACTCCATGTCTGTCCTTTTGGATTACCACGTTTGTAAAAATGTGAGTCTTTTTGAACACTTTGTTTTTTTAACAACATTTGGTTTCCAAAACTGTTGGGGTTTTGTCATATCAACTGATGTTTTCCAACTTTGTGTTGTTCTGAATCTGGGTGTGTGAGAGTTTCAGGTCTGTCTTGTATCGAACCTGTTCTGGTTTGATTTCCAATCTTGATTTGAAGCAAACTTGTTTGTATTGTATCTCCAAGTTTGTTTCGAATCAAATCTGGTTGACCTTTGTTTCACATCCTCAGATTTCTGTTTCTCAACATTTTCAGACTTCTTTTTGTCAACATCAACAGGTTTCAGATTTGGACACTTGCGTGCAAAGTGTCCAATTTGATCACATTTGAAACATGTTCTCTTGGACACATCTTTGACCTGTGGTTGTTGCTTTTTCTTTTGAGCTAAGAACTCGTCATTAGACTGTCATCTAAATTTTAGTTCTTTCTCTTCTTCTGAAGTTGTTCCATAAACAAAATTCATCTTTGCCTGATAATTTGGCGTTTCATTTTTGTTTCGATTCTCTTTCTTCTTATAACCCAACCCAGCCTTCATATTTTTCTTCTTGAAACCAGGTTTGTTATAAAAAGTTTTGTGACCTTTTCCAGCAAACTTTGAAATTTCAGATTTTTCAATTTCAACCATTTTGAAAACTTTGTCAATCTTGTCTGAAATTACATTCTGAATTGGGAATACAACATCTAAGAATAATTTGTCTGATCCAATCATGGTATAAACCAATCCTTTTGAATCATCATTCAAATTTTTCTCGGATTTTGTGTTTTTCAGATATCCATCATGAAAATTACCTTCATTTTCATCCTGTGATTCAGAATTACCTATATCAACCGACTCTTCTTTCAACACACTTTCAACGACTTTACCTACCACCTCTGAATCACTAGAATCATCAGATTTGGAATAGGTTATGTCAATGTTATCTAGCAATTGATCTACCAGGTTGAAAGCCTTTTCGACCTTTTCTTCATCATAAAATGCAAACTTTTCCGGTGGTGGAACTTGATGAAACTCTGAGCCAATGCCTTTCTTGTTTTGCTCAGACTCACCATCTCCCGGTTTTATATTGAAAATTCTTTCAAGCACATATGACGACACGTGATAACTTTTTAACTTGTTGTTGTCCTGTTCTAAATCAGCAATCTGTCGCTTTAACTTAGCAACATCCTCTATATAGGAATTAACAACACCTTGTTTTATTTCATACATTCGTTAAGCTCTTTAGTTGTTTCAGAAAGATAATTCATTCTTGATTGAGCAAATTTCATTTCATCTTTCACTTTTTCATATGACTCTTTTGTAATGTGATATGCCAATTTCATTAAGTCATATTTTTTCTTCATTTCTTGACAAACATTTTCTTTTTGATCACATTCTTCTGTCTTTTTCAAAACATTTTCTTTCAACATCTCATTTTCTTTTTCTAATTTTTTATATTTTTCTGAGAGTTTTTCATCATTTTCTTTTAAAACTTTTTTCTTTTTCTAGCATTTCTTTGCATTTTTCTTTGAAAATGTTTTCAATTTTTGTGAATTCACGATCTCTTGTTCTGGACTTCTCATCTTTTTCAGTACAAGCTCTGCATGTTTCCATGCATTTCTTGCACTGTTCAATCGGTTTTAAGATTTCGGAATCAGAATTTACCTCAGTGATTGGCACTTCGGTGTTTTCAGCTGCCTCTGTCTACTTCAGCTCTTCCTTCTTCTCATCACCAGCATCACCAGCACCTTCATCACTAGCAGACTTCAAATTCTCAATCTTTACCTCAGTCAAACTTTCACTTTTCTTCTCATCTTCTACAACTTGCTGTTTTTCAGTAACAACTTTCTCAACTTCTTCATTCACCTCAACTTTTTCTTCAGTCTTTTCTGTCTCAACAACTTTCAAATCTTCCTCTTTCACAACTTTGATTTCCTTCACAACCTCAACTTCAACAGCTTCACCTTTAACCTCTTCAGCAACTTTCTTCAAATTTTCACCATTTCTTACATTCTTCTTCATTCTCTCTTCATCCCTTTTTCTCAGACACGATGTCATGGCATATCTGATTTCCTTTTCATGTCTTTTTGCATATGTGTCATCTTTCAACACATTTATATAGTATTCGACTGATGAAGGAATTATGAGAAGAACATCTTCAAAGATTATGTCTTTCTTTGGAACAACTGGTTCACCTTCTCTGTTGAAGTAGCACTCTCTCTTTTTATCCCATCTCTTGTTGCTGACAGCACTCTCATACTCTTCTTGCATCTCATCCATTCTGTTCAAAGCAATGTTTCTTTCTCGATAAGTTTTCGCACTAAGAATCTCTTCCCTGGTTTTCTCTTTGACCTCATTAACAACATTTTCTCCTTTGTTTTCATTTTTGATTTCTGTAACAAAAACAAACTGTCTTTTCTCTATTATAGATCTGCCATGAGCTGTTTTTCGAACATTTTCCAAGCGATCTTCTTCTGGACAAATTGTGCTCCAGTCAAAACCTTCATCATCTTGAATTACAAAACAAGCTCTTGATTTGGGTTTATCTTCAATCATCTTTGGCTCTTCTCTGCTTCGGTGGTAGATCGCCTTTCGGTAGTAATCATCATTGAACGGATGTTCATTTCCACCAACTGCAGAATTAGTGCATTCTCTCTTGAAATGACCTTTCTGCTTACATTTGAAGCAGGTCACTTTGGATTTGTCAAATCCAAGTTTTGTTGATGCACCTCCAAGAGATTGTTTCCCAGTAATTTCCATATATCTCTAAGCTCTGCGGATGCAACTAGCTAAACACCAGCGGATGTCAATGAGTTCCATCTCTTCCAGATCAATCTGGACGTAATCTTCTTTGGTTATCTCTGAGTTTCCAATTTTGCCTGCAACTAGACCTTCATACGATTCCAGAACAAATGCAAGAAAACTCATTTGCTGTTTAGCAGCATTGATGCTCATTGCAGGAGAATTTTTCAAGTTGAGAGCAATTTTGCATAGTATCTCCTCTGCTTCTTCAGAACTAGCTTTTGAAGCTGATGAATGATAACCCGGATCATAACTTGATGAGCTCTTCTGTGGCTCTTTTGTCCTCTCGCCACTGAACGCTGTCTTTGGTGAACTATCAGCTTTCACCGAAGGTAAACTTCCTTTGTAGTACAGACTAACATTCTGTTGATGTGAAGAACTGCTCATCTTGTTCTGTTTCTGCAATTCAAGCTCATGAGTTTCAATCTTTTCAAATAATGTATCAAGAGAAATTGTTTCATACAAAGCATCATTTTTCAAAATAAAAACAAACGTTTGCCACTGATCAGCTCGTGGTAACGCTTCTATGACTTTATCAATAATTTCCTCTCTTGTTTTCACAATCTCAAAACGTTCAAGTTCAATTTTTAGATGACAGAATCTCTCTATTATTTGCCTCACAGATTCTCCTTTAATACTATCAAATAGATCGAATTCTTTCTTTAGCAAAGCAATTTTGTTCTTTTTAATCTGTTTACCCCCCTCAGCTTTAACTCGTAAAGCTTCCCAAACAGATTTCGATGACCCATCATGGTTAAGCAATGCAAAAATATCATTCTAATTGCCGACTGGATCAAAGCAATCATTCTCTGTTCAGCTGCAAATTCGGATTTATCTTCTTTGGATAACTTCTTGAATGGAAGATCTTCTCGTTTATCATCCTTTGGTCTTTCATATCCAAATTCCATACAGAACCAGCTTTCATGCGCATACGCTTTTGCCCAGTTAAGAAACCGTTCTTTCCACCAAGTATAATCCTCAATGCTTTCCAAAGTTGGTGGCTTTGAGTGTGTTCCCTAGAAATTATCATGCTTGATGTTCTCACTAATCGCTTTTGTGATGGTTTTTGGTGTAACGGTTGTAATCTCGGAAGATTCGGATGTGAACGCATTGAAAAACGTATTGTAGAATTCTTCAGCCATGGTTTGAAATTCTTGAATAACTGGAGACAAACAATCAAACAAACACAATCAGTACAAACAATATCAAATAACCTGAAACAGACTGACACTCGGTTGACGTGAAATGATCTTGACACGAAATATCCTCTTTCAAGCGAAAAAAGGATTTCAAGCGAAATCACTAGGATAACACTTTCAAGCGAGATCATTGCTCAAGCGAAATCAGAATTTTAAACAAAATTCCAATTTCAAGTGGAATCACTTGTTTCAAGCGAGATCTTCAAACGGAATCACACTTTGAAGCGGAATCTGATGAATTTTCAAGCGAAATAGCAGATTCAAGCAGAATCAAGTGTTATTTTCGAGCAGAATAACGACTTGAAGCGAAATCAGCTGAATTTTTCAAGCGGAATCATGTTGTTCGTTCAAGCGGAATCAAGTCTTTGGCCTGTTTTTGTCATTTTAAGCTGAATTTTAGTCTGATATTCTCAAGGCTTTGTTAAAACACTGTTTCGCATGTATTGTGAAAAATTCAATCCATTTTGACCGTGAAATCTTGTCCAATTTGAAAAAGAAGGTGTAGAAGTCAGAAAACTGATGCAATCGAGCTAAACTCTTCCTCCTGTGCTCTGATACCACTTGTAGGATCGCTGTACGACCTGACTGAGTCGGTCAGAAGAGTTGTTTATCCGAATCAAAGGCGGAATCAATGACACGGATGCTCAATTCAATTTAAATGGCTTGTATATTGATATAATAGTGATTACAGCACCTGGAGACAATTCGGCAGCACTTCGTTACCGAATACAAACTTCTGATTCCGCTCCAAATGAAACGGACAATGCTCATATATATAGTGTTAGTGATTTCGCTTGAAACTGACCAAGACACTTTCAAGCGGAATCACTATTAATGTGATTTTGCTTGAAATGATCTCTGTCACTTTCAAGCCGAATTAGAAACATTTCCACTAAAATCAGTTTCTCGCAACTTGAGCACTGGTTATCCTATCCTATCATATTACATGACTCGATACAAGACGAAGTCAATAGACATAATGCACTAACAAAGTTTATGTGTACGTTAATGTATATATATTACGACGCGCAAATCGTAGATATATTACGTATAAACGGGAGTGTTAACGGATTTACATGATAATGGTCACCAATAAAATCGTTCAAGTCGCAAAATCTTATATATATATATATATATGTATATATATATATATATATATTAACGTGCCAACATAATCTAAAATGATAACTTTTTGAGAAAATCTCAATGTTATGTGAAAATTCTAAGATATGGAGAAACTTAGGAATTTTGTGATATATTGATTGATAAATCATTCCTACGTATAATAGGACGTGTAGAAATCAATTTGTGAGATTGCGCTATTTAAAATACGCATCCAAAGGTGAGTGTCACTAAACCCCCTCTTTTTACTGTTTTGTACATGTTTTGGGGGAAGGACACGCCAAAAAGGTTTTAATAATGTTTTTGAGTAAAACATACTTTTTGATATATAAAACGTATATTTTCATTGAAAATATATGGATTTGTTAAATATATATGTTTCGGGAGAAACGGTTTTGGTGAATATATATGTTTCGGGAAGAAACGGTTTTTGTTGAATATACATGTTTCAGGGAGAAACGGGGATTTGTACGGTGTTTCAGAGAAAACGACCGTGTAGTTGGGACGAATTTACTTGATCCCAGGGATTTTAGTGAATTCGTACAATGCCATATATTAAATTTATTATTATTAGTAGGATATATATATTGTACGTGAGGCAGGCATCATAGATGGCCTCGATATGGGCCATGCGCAAGTGATGTCATTTAATCATTTAAGTATTGCACGCGAGGAATTGTTGGTAGATCTATCGGGTTGACAACCCCGTCGTGATTAGTCGCTCCGTGTCAAGTCAAACGACGAATTGATATTTTGTTCATAGTCTAGCATTGATTATACCTTCATTGTTAATATATAGTTCGTAATGTCTTGCTAACTTATGAATCCGAACATTTGATTCTTATCAATTTAATATGTAAACTCGGGAAAATATCTATGGTCGGAGGTTCTACGGAAATGTTTACGATGGCTGAACCTTGAGTTATTTTACAAGGAAACGAATTAACTTTCTTGAAAATTATATGGATGTTTTTATAATAAACACATAATTAGAAAGTTTTTCCTTGGGTCAAATTATTTTAAATTTGAATATGCGAACTCACCCTACTTTGTGTTGACACTTGATTTTAACGTGTTCTTCAGGTACTTGAGTTCGGCTTCGGGAATTATGGCGTATCTTGTGGTTGTTGATGCATGTGTGATTTGAAAATGTTTTGGACAAACTTTTAAAACTGTTTGGGACAAATGTAATAAGATCCATAAGGATCAAGACAACTTAACTATGGTGTGGTTGTGATGAGCTTTAAGACTTATGTTTTAAAATCTATGTTTAATTTAAGTTAAAATGTCCGACAATTCGATGCATCGTTCAGCAAGATATTAATGGGCACCAACTTTCGTCACCACTACGTTTTATATTCCGATGTGACGTTTTTGGGGTGTGACAATATACATATACATACATAGTGTGAGGTTCATTGGGGAACACTAAAAAAGTGGGGAACAATAGGGAACCGACTCAAATGAACTCCGATTGGACTCATTCCAGCGGCGTTGGAACCGGCTCGTCGAACCCTAACTAGGATCTTTAACCCTAAACCCTAAATCATAATCCCTAAACCCTAAATATATTAGGTTTTAGCTTTTAGGGTTTAGCTTTAGGGTTTAGCCTTAGGGTTTAGCTTTAGGGTTTAGCTTTAGGGTTTAGGGTTTAGCTTTAGGCTTTAAGGTTTAGCTTTAGGGTTAGCTTTTAGGGTTTATAGTTTAGATTTTATAGTTTAGCTTAGGTTTTAGCCTTATTTTTTAGCTTTAGGGTTTAGAGTTTAGGAGTTAGGGTTTAGGGTTAAGATCTTAGTTAGGGTTCGACGAGCCAGTTCCAACGCCGCTGGAATGAGTCCAATCGGAGTTCGTTTGAGGCGGTTCCCCGCTGTTCCCCACTTTTTTAGTGTTCTCCAATGAACCTTACCCTATATCTTTTAAATCTAATAAAAGCCATACCTAGGGGACACATGTCCCTAATCTAGAGCCTCTAAAACTCATTTTCCCGCCATTTTCTAATCCTCTTATTTCCCTGATGTGAAACTCGACTCGGGATCCATATTATCTATCCGGGTACTTTTTTTTTCGTTCCATATATAAAGCAACTATCCAATCAGTTTTTCCATCTATTCTTCTTCTCTCATATGCTTTGGGATTCTTAGGGTTGTTTTCCTTTGTATCCTTCTTTTTCAGGAGCCATTATCTGAATAATCGAAGATCTTAAGGTTCTTATTCGAAAATCCACGGTATGTATTTTAGGTTTTTCTTACGGCATCTTTGAATCTTTGATTTGTTTGTTCTTATCACTGAATAATCGAAGATCTTAGGGTTTTTTGCCTTTCTATCGTTCTTTTCAGCAAGCACTATACTGATTATTCGAACAATCACGGTATGTATTTTAGTCCTCTGTTACGGCGTCTTTGAATCGTTGTTTTGGCGTCGATTTGGTTATCAACATCTCAGATCTACAGTCTCTTGACGGCGTGTACGGTATGGAAGGTATGGTTGACTTACTTTTGCTATATGTTTATTGTATTTTTTTGTAATTTTATGCAAAAAAAGTTGTTATGTGATGTGTTTACATCCGCTTCGATTGATTTCTTGAAGGATGATTATTAGGGTTTTCAAATGTTTCTCAATTTTATTTCAATTGGATTGAAATTGTATTGCAAACTTGAGTAAACAGTGGATTTCATAGAAGTAGTTTCTTTTTAACCTAAAAAGTAATATTTTTTAACCTATGTTTCTATAAAATTTTAGTAGAACATCTGGAAAAAAAAAATTGTGCTATTGGCATAAGAATTGAATGTGAATTTATTTGTTTCGAGTCAAGATTCAAAGGGATTTCGGTCAAAGTTGATAAAATCTATTTGTTTGATATTTATTAGGGCATTACCCTCGATGTTTGATACACTGCTAAAACACTAGAGTAATATATCATTTGATCTGATTTCTTTTTAAATTTTTGTGTTTTGTTTGATTTCTTTTAGCCATTGCAGGTGACATATGTAGATCAGGTAGAAAGACTAGGTGCGACATGTTATTTTTTTGTACTTCTATTCAGAATTTTGTGTTTCATGCCTACTCCTTTCGCCCATATCCAATATAATTATAATGTTTCACTTAATCATTATTGGTTCCCTTTGGTTTGTTCAAGAGCACAAATTTTTCGTTGGCATGCTTCCATAGAAAGATTTTGAGTCTGAAGTTACAACATTTGTATAAAATGTTTGTAAAGTATCACAAATTAGAAATCAATGAAATCTTAAAATTTTTAAAATTTGAACATCTATCTATATGTTTGGAAATAAGTTACAAATTTGATTTCTAATAAAATGTGTGAAATTTGAAATTAATTTGATTGAGAATGTTTTTCTAGAAAGTATCACAAACTAAGAACTAATGAAATCTTAAAATTTTTAAAATTAGAACTTATATCTATAAATTTGAAAATAATTACAAAACTTGATTTCTAATAAAATGTGAGAAATTTAAAATTAATGTGATTGACATTTTTTTCTGAAAGTATCACAAACTAAGAACTAATAAAATCTTAAAATTTTTTTAATTTGAAAGAACTAATAAATAATTTTCTAATAAAATGTGAGAAATTTGAAATTAATGTGATTGAGAAATTTTTTTTGGAAAGTATCACAAAATTAGGAACCAATGAAATTTTAAAATTTGAACATATATCTATAAAATTTGAAAATAAGTTACAAATTTGATTTCTAATAAAATGTTTGGAAAGTATCACAAATTAGGAAACAATGAAATCTTAGAATTTTAAAAATTTGAACTTCTATCTACAAATTTGAAAATAAGTTACAAATTTGATTTCGGATAAAATTTTAGAAATTTGAAATTAATGTGATAAAGAATTTTTTTTATGGAAAGTATCACAAACCAAGAACTAATAAAATCTAAAAACTTTTTAAAATTAGAACTTATATCTATAAATTTGGAAATGGGTTTAAATTTAATTTCTAATAAAATGTTAGAAATTTGATATTAATGTGATTTAGATTTTTTTTTGAAAAAGTATCACAAACTAGGAACTAATGAAATTTTAAAATTTTTAAAATTTGAACTTATATTTATAAATTTGGAAATAAGTTACAAATTTGATTTTGATAATAAATTTAATAGGTAATCAAATATGTAACTGATATGATACTTGAGTGGGAAAAGCTGTGTGGGGGGAGAATGTGGTTTCAACACATGCATTTTATAGAATTATTTATTAGATAAAAGATACAAATTTTTTCAATATGTGTGTCGTGCATACAATATGTAATGGGAGAGATAGAATGTGTTTACATGATTTATTGCACTTATCAACTTAAAATTTGTTTGTATTAAATAACTATGTGCATGTATACATAAGTAAAATAAATATATAAATAGGCGGTTTGCTCAAACTACCAACTTTATTTACTAGAGCTCAGATTTTTATATTCAAGGTTTCCCAAATTGTAGTGAATTAATTTGGTTTATTTCTGTTGGAACCCGAAGGTTTATTCATGTAGGTTAGCATAGTTTAAGGGTTGATTATGTATTTGTTTAGCTTTTACGTTTTGGGTCGATAATGTAAGGTTTGGGCTAGTCCTCTTTGGTGTCGCATGGGCTTAGGTTAATGGCCCAGTTGTTTTGTATTTAAGCACATCTCAACATCTTGTTTGTGGTTGTTGATTTGGTGAAGTGTGGGTTGCGACACAAAGGGAAGGAACCGAGTTCCTGTTGATTTCTTGTATCAGTCATTGCTAGCCATTGAATGCAAGATTTCGGTTTGTGTTTTGTTTATTGTTTTCATCTTGATTATTAGTATATATTCTTGAATCGATTTGTGATTGATTTCCGCACTTTCACAAGTTAAAGTTTGATATCATTGAGAGATCCTAACGGGTTTTACAATTGGTATCAGAGCCATTGAAGCCATTCAAGGGCTCGGTTTTGATATCATTCGGATTCAAGAATTGTTTGTGCTACTAATCCAGTTTGTTGCTTGTTTTTGCAGTGAAAATCATTGAAATATTTAGTCTGTTCCTGATCGATTCATTAAAAATTTACTGATTTTGGTTTGTTGATCTTTGAAAAGGTGTTTGCTGATTTTACGGGAAGTTGGCGGTCAACAAATTCAAAGATTACAATATCTTTGAATTTTGGAAGTGCTGAAAAATAGGGATTGCGAGTCAACAGATCTTATCTTTTATTCTTTTGCAGGTTTCGACTCGCAACCATCACCGTTGCGGTTCATCACGTTTGGTTTCGACTCGCAACCATCACCGTTGCGGTTCATCACGTTTGGTTTCGACTCGCATCCATCACGGTTTCGGTTCATCCTGTTTCAGTTACGACTCGCAACCATCAGTCAGTCTCCACTCGCAACCAAAGCTGTTTCGACTCGCAACCACAGTTTCGGCTCATCCTGTTTTAGTTACGACTCGCAACCATCAGTCAGTCTCCACTCGCAACCAAAGCTGTTTCGACTCGCAACGACACTGATTTCGACTCGCAACGACACTGATTTACGGACCTTTGAACTGTTGACTTTTTGGACTTAAAAAATATATTTAATTAATTAATTAACTGATTAATTAAACATGTCGACAAACAACAGTGAATTGACTGCCCTTAATCAAAAACAAGAATTGGATTCAAAGCTTGGAACCACAACACGCATTCCTAGGTTAACCGATGCTAATGATTTTCCCGAGTGGAAGTGGCGCTTTGAACAACATTTGAAGGTTAAGGATTATAAACTGTGGCGAAGCATTTTGAGAGGTCCTAGGGAGATTATGATGGAAAGCTCCACTGAACCAGGTCTTAAGGTAAAGAAACCTAGAGATCAGTACACTGAAGATGATTTGCTTATTGTTGAAGAAGATGATCGAGCTCTTTCTTACTTAACCATGGGTTTGGGTCCTGATATTGCTATTGGATTTCGCACCTGCAAATCTGCCAAAGAATTGTGGGATTCTCTGATCGAAGTATATGAAGGAAACGAAGATATGAAAGAGAGCCGAAGAAATCTGCTGCAACAAAACTTCAACAATTTCAACCATATTTATGGTGAAACGATAGACAATCAGATTCAGAGATTTGTGAAGCTGATCACCCAAATGCAAATGGAAGAAATTCATACAACAAATGCATCCACAAACCGACAACTTCTTAATGCACTACCAAAGAGTTGGGATCATCATGTTGCTATGATCAAGAAGACTAAAGATCTCGCTAGATGCACTCTGTCGTAGATGATCTCTCACATTAAGGCATGCGAACTGGATGATAAGCAAAGAGAAACAAATTACAAGAACAGTATGCTAGCTGCTGGTTTCTCCATTGCTCCCGCTTCCTCTAACAACAGCAACACAGCCTTATTGTCTCAAGGAGGTTTTCAGATGTTTCGCAATACTTCATCCGCTACTCCAACTTCAGCAAAGGTGCACTCATCTGGATCCTCTAATCAAGTCGTTTCTCCTGCTGCCTCTCCTTCCATTCCAAATTCTGGAAATATCTCTACTGCTGCTTCTGCTTCCGCTGCAAACAACGAAATGATAGCCTTCTTTGCTAAACAATCAAAGGAAAACTTGGATATCGCAGCTTCAGTGATCAACTGTTTGAATGCTTTTATTGCAGGAAAACTTGATCCACCAAAGTGGAGTCCTGATGATCTGACACAGATTCATCTAGATGATGTTGAAGAAATGGACATCACCTGGCAGATGGCAATGGCAGCTTTCAGAGCCCAAAAGTTTGTGAAAAGAACAGGTAAAAACAGGTGGGGAAATGCATGGAATGGAGCTGCTAAAGTGCCCTTTAATCTTCGTTGCTTCAACTGTCATGAGGAAGGACACTATGCTCGAAACTGCCCGAAGCCACTTATAAACAGAGATCAAACTCCTGCAACTCCTGCCCAACCTGCAACTCCTAATCGAGAAAGAGCTCTTGTGACCACTATAAGTATAGCAGATGCTGCTGCTTCTGGAAGTCCACAGCCGCAAGGATTAGCACAAGCACTGGTGGTTCAGCCCAACCTCAATTTTGATTGGACTTCAGAAATTGAGCGTCTGAACATATCAGCTCCAGAGAATCAAACTGCTACATCCAACATTGCATTCATGACTTCAAGCGAACATAGCCCAAAGCCAGAGGAAGAGACTGCAGCTGATGACTTTGCGTTCATGACTCAAATTCTTTCAGCTCCTGTTAAAGGTCTCACCAAAGAAGAGGTAATTTCCGTTTTCTGTACTCCTGAGTGTAGGGAAAGGGTTGAGGCTTATAGAATACACAACGCTGAGCTCATTCAAGATTATAATGACATAAAAAATAAGAACTTTACTTTGTCTAAAAATGAGAAACTGTATAAAGAAAAAAATTGAGGCTCAGCGAAAGGACATCATCAAACTAAAGGATGATGTAAGTGTAAAAACAGCCCATTTCCTAGAAGCTCAAGAAAAGGTGTGTATTTTAACAAAGGAACTGGAAGATATTAGAAACAGATATCAAATTAATGAACTTAATATCAAGAAGTTTGATTCTTCCAGTAAATTGGTTAAAAATCTTTGTGATCAACAAATCGCTTTTAAAGAAAAGAAAGGGCGTGGCTTGGGTTACACTCAGACTCCTCCTCCGTACAATGATAATTATACTTATCTACCAATGACCGAGGAGGAGATGATAAATGAGAGTAAAATGACGTATGGTTCGAAAAACCACAAATCGTCTGTTCATGACAGACATGTTGAGCCACAAAAGTCTACTCCATTGAATTTTGTTCACAAAGGCACAATTGATCCTAATGTTTCATCTTCGTGTGCAGATGATAGCTCTGAAGTAAAGTGTGATGATGTTCATGGGAGTGAACCGGTTATTATTTCAAATGTTTCTGAACCATATTTTGAACATTATTCTGAACCAACTGAGTCTGACATTGCTTTTACTAGTTCTTTGTTTGCGTCGTTTTCAGCTTATGTTTCGTCTTGTGAGCCTGTTGTTTTGGGCAAAACTGATAATGTTTGTGTTGATGATTTGAACAATAAGTGTGGTGATGATTGTTTTTCAGCTAATGTTTGTGATCCTAACATCTCTAATGTTTCAGCTTGTGAAAATCTTACAGGTGAGGTCCCTCAGGATGCATTCAGTGAAACCACTGAAACGACTTCTCAAGAAAATCAAGAGTATCCTGATTCTTCTTCTGAATCTGTCTCAGTGGGTGTCCCTAATGTTGAATCTAGTGGGACCCCATTGGAAACTGAATTAAACAATGAACCTGAAACTGTGTTGCATGATCAATGCATTGAGGAAGAGCATATTGTTGAGACTTCTTCTTGTTCGGGAAGTGAACCTGAATCAGTTTCATATGATAAATGCCTTGATAAAACGCATTTGGATGAAACTCGTACATGTTCAAATTCTGAATTAAGATAAAGTGAAAATGAAAAGGATGCTGATCTAAGAGAGAAATCTTTAAAAGAAAATTTATCTAAAGAAAAACCACAAGTCAAATCATCTAAATCCTCAGAGCAATCACAAGTCAAACATGTTCAGAAAATTAAAACATCAAATCACACGAAATCAAGCAAACAGAGTCAAAATGTCAAGAATATTCAAAATATGAAACGTCAAACATGTTTTAACTGTGGCATTGCTGGTCACATTGCCAGAAATTGTGGTAAACTCCCAAGGACATCGAACAAGAAAACATCAGGGCGAAATCAGAAGGTCACGTATAACCGATATCACTGTTCGGAGTCCATGATGTCTGCAAGGACTAAGACAATGAAGAACAACTATCATAGGACTAGACCTTCTGATCAGGATTGGAATGCAGCCAAACGCTATAATCAATATCAGAATAGACAAACAAATTTTCAGCGTAATCGAAGTAATTCTTTTGGTAATGCTTTTGAAAGTTTCAATTCTAACTGGTCAAGACAGTTTTGGAAACCTAAAGCTAATGGTATGCAATCCAATTCAATAAAATCATGTCATCAAAATGTCGCCAAAAGGGATGTTTCAAAATTTCTGAATAAAGATAATTTAGTGTGGCAGAGAGTGACGTATATTGATGCACAAGGAAAACCCAGATCCACTTTGGGCTGGGTTCCTAAATCTAACTAATCCCGCTAATCGTGCAGGAACAGCTGTGGAGGACTACCGTGCGCCTCTGGTACATGGATAGTGGCTGTTCCAGGCACATGACAGGAGACTTATCCCAACTGGTAAATGTCAAAGAGTTTAATGGTGGATATGTCTCATTTGCGGGAGGAGAGTCAGGCAGAATCACGTTAAAAGGAACGGTTCAAAATGGCGTCTTAAGCTTTGAGAATGTTAATTATGTTCCAGAACTGAAACACAATCTGTTAAGTATTTCGCAGATCTGTGATCGAGGGAATTCAGTTCATTTCACGAAGAAGGGGTGTCATGTTCTTAAGCCTGGGATTGTTATTCCAGAAGACTGGTTCTTGATGACAGCTGAGAGAAAGGGAAATGCTTACGTTATTGATATGAACAAGAAACCGTGTGAAGAGATCACTTGTCTATTTTCAAAGATTTCGGAGCATGATGGTCTGCTGTGGCATCGTCGACTTGGGCATGTGAATATGAAAAACCTGAACCGTCTAGCTAAAGGTCAACTGGTACGTGATCTTCCAATCAAGGACTTCATGTTGGTGGAGAAATGTGTTGCTTGTGCGAAAGGGAAAGCTCATCAAAAACCCCATAAGACTAAACCAGCACCTTCGACAAAAGCTGTGCTCGAGCTACTTCACATGGATCTTTTTGGCCCAGTGAATGTGCTAAGTATTGGGAAGAAAGCTTATTGTCTAGTAATCGTCGATGATTACTCTCGCTACACCTGGGTGTACTTTCTCAGTAATAAAAATGAAACTGCTGTATTGGTGAAACAATTCATCACTTTGGCTGAAAATCAAGCGAGTGCTAAGGTGAAGGTCATTCGATCAGACAATGGGACAGAGTTCAAGAACATTACTTTGGATACATTCTGCATTGATAAGGGAATAGATCGTCAGTACAGTGCGCCACGAACTCCTCAACAAAATGGAGTTGCTGAAAGAAGGAATTGTACTCTCATCGAGGCTGCACGAACTATGCTGGCGGATTCGAAGCTTCCTAGCTTCTTTTGGGCTGAGGCTGTTAGCACGGCTTGTTACATCCAGAATCACGCTTTAGTAAACAAACGTCATATGAAAACGCCTTATGAGATTCTGGAGGGACGTAAACCTTCGGTTTCACACTTTCGTATCTTTGGTTGTCCATGTGTATTATTACTCATGGACTCCAACGGAAAGTTTGAAGTCAAAGGGGACGAATGTTTCTTTGTTGGATATGCTAAGGGCTCTGCTTATAGAGTATACAACAAAGTAACTAAAAAGGTCGTCGAGTCGTGCAACATAGAGTGGCTTGAAGAGAATGCTACGGATGCTAGAGTCGGTCCAGATTGGTTATACGATTATTCTGAATTGTTTAAATCATTTAACCCTTTGTCAAGTGATTTCTCAGGTGCAGGTACGTCCATTCCCAAACAACCATTGTCATTTGAAGACACTGAAGACGAAGAACAGATGCAAGAAAGCGTGAGACATCATACCATTGATCCACCGGGAATGTCGTTTACGCAGCATCCTACACCTCCGCCGACGTTCAATCGATCCCCTGAAGGTGCCCCAACTGGTGGTTCTGCATCAAGCAGTTCTGACAATGTACTGTTTCCTGAACCAATTCCTGAGGATTGCATTGTCACCACTCCTTTATCTCATAGTATAGCAGCACCTAATGAGGGGGAGTCTAGCAACACCACCACTGAAGAGGAGATTGTACCTGATTTGGCCATACCTACGAGCGTTCAACGCAATCACCCAATAGAAAATGTGATTGGTCCTGTAAATGCAGGAATTTTAACCAGGAGTCAATCAGGAACCATTAACACTTGCTTATATTCTTGTTATCTTTCTCAAATCGAACCTAAAACCATTGATATAGCTTTGCAGGAACCTGGCTGGGTAGATGCTATGCATGAAGAGCTGAACCAGTTTGAAAAACTTGGAGTATGGAAACTCGTCAAGTTGCCAACAGGAAAACGTAAGCTTGGAACTAGATGGGTATTTCGAAACAAGCAGGATTCTGCAGGAGTCATCGTTCGAAACAAAGCAAGGCTGGTGGTTCAGGGATTTAGACAAATTGAAGGACTGGACTATGATGAAGTATATGCTCCGGTTGCACGACTTGAAGCCATCCGGATCTTTTTAGCTTACGCGTCATACATGGGATTCACTGTTTATCAGATGGATGTCAAGACCGCGTTTCTCTATGGAGATGTGAAGGAAGAAATTATTGTCGAGCAGCCACCAGGGTTTGTGCATCCAGACCATCCTGAGTACGCTTACAAGCTAGACAAGGCACTGTACGGGTTACACCAGGCTCCTCGAGCTTGGTATGCTACCTTAACAGAGCATCTTTTGGCTCATGGGTATACGCGTGGCACCATAGACCAGACTCTGTTTATCAAGAAGGTAGGAAGTGATCAAATCTTGGTTCAAATCTATGTTGATGATATCATTTTCGGATCTACAAGTGAGGATCTTTGCAAGGAGTTCGAGAGAGTTATGAAGAAGAAGTTTGAAATGAGTGCTCTGGGGGAAATGACACTGTTTTTGGGTCTACAAGTCAAGCAGAGTTCGCAAGGGATTCTTATTCATCAAGGGAAGTATGTGGATGATGTGCTGGCAAAATTCAGATTTACAGATGCAAAGCCTGCTGAAACACCAATGGCAGAGAGACCACTGTTGACTGAAGATGAAGAAGGAGAGTCTGTAAATCAACGTCAATACAGGTCCATGATCGGGTCATTGATGTATCTCACAGCTAGCCGTCCGGACATCATGTTTGCTGTTTGCAACTGTGCACGCTATCAGGCTAATCCTAAAACTTCTCATCTTACTGCTGTTAAAAGAATCTTTCGGTATCTTAAAGGCCGACCTCGGTTTGGCCTGTGGTATCCGAGGGATTCCAATTTTGACTTGTTTGCTTTCTCTGACAGCAACTTTGGAGGTACTGACAGTGACAGGAAATCTACATCTGCGGGATGCCAATTTTTGGGTGATCGGCTCATTTCTTGGCAATGCAAGAAACAACAAACAGTGGCGATATCTACAGCTGAAGCCGAGTATGTTGCTGCTTCTGCTTCTTGCTCTCAAGTGGTGTGGATGCAACATCAATTGCAGGATTATGGTTTGACTTATCTTAACACTACTATTTACTGCGATAATGATGCTGCAATACAAATTGTTCGAAATCCTGTCTTTCACTCCAAAACCAAGCACATTGATATTAAAGTTCATTTTATCCGAGACTGTTTTGACAGAGGTCTTATTACTCTTGAACAAATCGACACAGATGCAAATGCTGCCGATTTGTTCACCAAACCTGTCAGCAGCTCGAAATTCAGAGTGCTTGTGGATTTTCTAAAAATGATCCGTTTTACTGATTGAGCATGTTTTTGTTTTCCGTAGGTAAATTTGTTCATAAAGTTTTCTATTCTTAGGTAGTATTTTTATTTATGCTCAAATTTAGGGGGAGAAAAATCGAAAAATACAAAAACATTAAAAAATCGAAAAATACAAAAACATTAAAAAAATTGAAAAATACAAAAAGAAGTGTGGCTGGACTGGGAAATGAAATGAATTTTCACATTATGGTCGAGGGCTGACTCATGTAAGACCAGTATCGAAAAAGTTTGACTCTAGTATGATGTGTTGGTAGGCTCTATCCTTAAGATTGGAAACATTAGCTGTTTCTGTTCAGAACTAAACTAGTACATGACCTCAGAAAAGAAAATCACTTGGAATTAGCTCATGTCTATTTGAATGTCTGTATGTTTTTCCCGATACACACAATTTTGATCTGATTCTGAAATCTTATCTGAAAAAGTCGTGTACCTCCTCTGCTGCATCCAGATACATGCTGACCTGGAGGTGCTAGGCAACTACAGCTTCTGCTGCATCCAGATACATGCTGACCTAGCTGTACGTTGTCGATCTGTAGATCAATTAACACCCGAAAGAGGCCCTCAAGTGCCCAAAAGAAACCCATGAAACCTATATCAAATTGAGAAAACTCATTTGATTTGTATATTACACCATCTCTGCTTAAGATCTATTCTGTTCTCTTCTCAATCTAATCCCAGTTAAGATTTCAGAAATTTGGATTGGACTTGTGAAATATGTGGTAGGGAAACTGCTTGCATGATAGAGTGAGCTGTGCATAATTCCAGGATTTGATTAGTATTTGTTTGGGTGTTCATTATTAAAATATCAAAACATGATAAAATGAGATACAGGCAGTGATGTGGAAAAGGTCTAGGGAGATGAGTTTAAGAGGACAAATATACTGGCAGTTGTCTAGATCATCCTGTAGTAGATCAGTGTTGATAAGTGAAGTCAAGCCCGAAACCTTGTGATTTGATCCCTGAGTATCTATGCAAATTTCCTAATTTATTTTGTAAATAATATTTTATTATTTAATTTTGTTTTAGGTTTTTATTTTGCAAACATTGCTCAGAAGGTTAACGGATAATTTTTAAAATTAAATCTGATTTTGAAATGGGGTTAAAAAGAAGGTTTAATAAATCTGTTTGAGCCCAAGTTCTTAAGGCCCAAGCCCATAAGACATGGGCCCGTGATAAAAGTGAAGTATAAAAAGGTGGTTACAAGTCATAACCTATGTTCACTCGCAACTAAGTTTTATTCTCTCTCGAAATTCCGGTCATCCTTGAAGATTCCGACCTGTCTCCGATTGCGACTCGCAATCTGCTTTTTGATAATCAAGGTATTATGATGTCATTATTCAAGTTTTTACAGAAAATTATGAATGTTTGAAGAAGCTCCGATGAAGATTTGAAGATTCCGATGAAGATTTGAAGTTTCCGATGAAGTTTCCGATGAAGTTTTGAAGATGTTGACTCGCAATCAAGAACACTTAGTTGAAGTTTATGTGTTTATGTGGTTGCGACTCAAACAATACAAGGACTCGAAACTAGTGATTACGAGTCGCAACATCAAGATTGCGACTCATGGTTGCGACTCAAAGTTGTTTGTTGCGACTCATGATTGCGACTCGAAATCTGTTGGTTGCGGCTCATGGTTGCGACTCGCAGACAAGTGGTTTCGACTCGAGACCTTTTAGTTTCGACTCATGGTCTCGAGTGAACAGTGACAGTGTTTATTTTTATTTTATTTTTTTTATCACTGTCATAACCAAAATTGGAAACTTATTTGACTTGTGTTGTGCGCAGAAAAATGGATTTAAAGTTTATATCTTCTCATAATCAAGTCGGATACTTAGCACCTCCACCAGAGAAACACAAGCAGCTGTATACGTCATTGATGAAAGGCCTAAATACATGCCGGATTGTCCATGCTCTTCGTGAGAATCCAGTTGTTTATGAAAGCCTTATCCGAGATTTTTGGAAGAGTGCTAAAGTCGAAATTGTTGAAGGAAAGGGAGCTATAGTTGCTGAGATTCAAGAGATGAAAGTTATAGTGACTGAGCAGATGATTAGAGAAGTGTTGAAGTTTAATGATCAGGAAACAGATCCTATAGAACTTCCTGCTGGAACAGTGGAAGCAATTCTACCTCGTTTAAGCTATGAAGGAAAGTTTCCTCCCCTGGTAAAGAAGTTTGTGCATCCTTACCGGCGTCTATTACTGCACATGTTCCTTTTGTGCATGACAGAAAATAGAGGGGGAATTGATCAGTTGAATATTACTCAGTCTGCTGCTTTGATATGTGTGATTACAAATGAGCCGTTCAATTATTCAAGATATATCTTGGAAGCAATGAAGAGAAATGCAATTGGTCTTCGAAAGGATAAGTTTCTTATGTATCCAAGGTTTGTGCAGATGATTTTGAATGAGTGTTATCCAGGATTGAAGAGATCTGGTAATACGTTGGAATTAAAGCCTATGGGTCCTTCCTGTTTTGGTGCTCTTACTACAAAGAAGGGAACTGAGAAAAGGTTTGAAGGTTTGATTGAATTAGAGAAATTTGGTCAGTTCGCAGAGACGGAAGATGTTGGTGAGAATCCAGTAATGACACGATCTGTTCCAGAGCATAGTGTATCTGCACGTGCTATTGTTGCTGAAGAACATGATATTCTGAGGAGAGTTGAAGGTGAGCCTGAGACAGAGCGTATTACAATTAACTCTAACGATGAAGGTGTTGAAATAATGTGTGACTCTGATGATGACATAGAACTTCCTCCTGAAGTTGATGTTGTTTCTACGGTTGAACCAGTGATTACTGCTGAAAGCTTGGCTATGCTAATAAAGTCAGTAACTGACAAGATGGGAAATCCTCCTTCCAATCTGTCAGTATCAACTGAAGAGCCTGTTGAAAGCCCTATGGATTCTGATTCCATTCCATTAAAAAGGAAAAGGAGGGATCCTAGACCTGGAATGTTTATTGAACAAGGAAAAGATCAATCCGAGAACGTTGCTGATGATGACGAAGGTTTGTATGACTTCGATTTTGAAAAGAATGTTAGCGATACTACCACCACTGCAGAGAACATCTTTGAGTTTGACGTTGATACTCAAAGGGATGAGATAGCTACGATGAATGTTGAAGTTCACAATGACGCTGGGCCCTCTGGAATTGTTCATGATGAACCTGGCAGTTCTAGTGGTAAAAGACCTGAAGAACCACTAAGAATGCCGTTTGATGATGATTCAAGTGATGAAGATGAATTTATCAGCATGAGAGATATAAAGAAACGAATGGTTGTGCTTGAGCAAGATTCGATTCATAAAGATGCAAAGATTATCCAACTTGAAGATACTATTGTAAAGAAAGATCAACAGATTGAGCAACTTCAAGGAGATGTTAGTTTGTTGTTCAATATTGTTTATGATTTACGAGGAAAGTTGGAGAAGAAGTTTGGGCAAGAATTTTCTGATCCAACTGATGTTGAAAACAGAAGAAAAGCTATTGCTAAAGATGATGCTGAAAGAAGTGCTGCGATGGAAAAATATTTCACGAGAGTTACAGATCCAGTTGCAGACAAAGAGAAGGTAGAGAGGATGAAAAAGAAAAGAGAGTTAGTGATCTTAAAGAACAAGAATGTGAATCCAGATGATGAAGATGCTCATGCAACTCATCATTTAATGGATGTTGGTGAAACTCTCTATGATAAAGTTGGTAATCGTTCTGGTGTAGTTAGCTGGGGATATGACCATGATCGTAAGAGATGGTGGATAAAGAGAAAAGTTGGTCCTGTCGAGTGGTACAAACGTTCAGGACAGTTTCAGTCTTTCACTAAGGTGGATTTGACAGATTTGTCTAACGCACCTTATGTGGATGATAAGCCTGGAGGTGTTGGATATGCATTTTTTGAGAGGTTGAAGAGGGAGGTTCTTAAAGGTTTTCCTTCAATGCGTACGGCAGATTCCATTGTTAAACCAGCGAAAGGGATTAGAGATCCTTACACAAACAAGCGTATGAAGATTGTGCATTGGCCAACTACGGATAAAGAGAAGACGATTCCGTTAGTGAGAAAGATTCCCAAAGGTGCACTGAAAACATTACACTTTTGGGCATATGATGAACGTCTTGGGCATGCGGTGATTGTTTGTGATGGAGATGCAAGTTTTTGTTTGGTCGATCAGATTGACTTGTTGAATCTTGCTGTTGAAGATCTAGAAGTATTGGCATGCAATCAAATCAGAGCTACAGAGAAATATGAAGAAATTGCTAAGGGTTGGACGTCTGCTGTAGCGTTTGTTCTGCATATTCATAAGAAGGGATTCGGTGGATATAAAGATCGTATAAGTGGTGGTGATCAAGGCAATTGAAGTCAGAAGAACCTTCATGCATAAACCTAGGGGGAGATTGTTGGAACCCGAAGGTTTATTCATGTAGGTTAGCATAGTTTAAGGGTTGATTATGTATTTGTTTAGCTTTTACGTTTTGGGTCGATAATGTAAGGTTTGGGCTAGTCCTCTTTGGTGTCGCATGGGCTTAGGTTAATGGCCCAGTTGTTTTGTATTTAAGCACATCTCAACATCTTGTTTGTGGTTGTTGATTTGGTGAAGTGTGGGTTGCGACACAAAGGGAAGGAACCGAGTTCCTGTTGATTTCTTGTATCAGTCATTGCTAGCCATTGAATGCAAGATTTCGGTTTGTGTTTTGTTTATTGTTTTCATCTTGATTATTAGTATATATTCTTGAATCGATTTGTGATTGATTTTCGCACTTTCACAAGTTAAAGTTTGATATCATTGAGAGATCCTAACGGGTTTTACAATTTCGATCATAAAAATATGAGAAATTTGAAATTGATGTGATTGAGAATATTTTTGGAAAGTATCATAAATTAGGAACCAATGAAATCTTAAAATTTTAAAAATTTGAATTTATATCTATAAATTTGGAAATAAGTTACAAATTTGATTTCTAATAAAATGTGGAAACTTTGAAATTAATGTGATTAAGATTTTTTTGGAAAGTATTACAAACTGGGAACTTAGAAAATCTTAAAATTTGAACTTAAATCTATAAATTTGGAAATAAGTTACAAATTTGATCTTGATATTAAATCTTAATAAATTTTTATGGCATTTGAATGATATATTATTCTGATTTTTTTACCTCCGTGTATTAGATTTTGTTTTTATATCGTGAAAATATTTGGTCGATTGTATCGTAATTAGGGGTTTGAACATTCATGTTTGTTTCAATAATGTTGTCTTATTGCTATTTTGATGGTTTGGTATCCATATTGTTCTTGATTTGATGTTGTGATAGCCTCTTTAATTGTTGCTAAAATGGCACATTTTGAGTTCTGTTCTTTTGTTTTTTTTTCAAGCCAGGTATTGTAATATGTTCCAAATTAGGTCATTTTTAATTATGTAATTTGTTAGACAATTTGTACGAAGTTTTCTGGATTTTCTAATTAGCTAAATTTGTTTGTTAACAACCTAAAGTATATTGGATTTTCCAATACCCCAGGTTTTGTAAATATGTTGGTTGATGTCATGTAATGTAATATTATATTATTTATCACAGGTTTTCAATTGTGTTCTCAGGTTGGTGGCTGAAATGTGTGTGGAGACGAAGCACTCAAAAAAGGTGAAAACCACAGCTACTGAAGGGGAAAACAAAAGTCACTTGCAGTGTGTATGTTCAAAGTTCTTGAGTGATCATATATTTGGCCATTTTAATTTATTTGGTACGATGGATATTTATACTTTTAATGTTTATTTTTTTCAAATATATTACTTACTCTAAAGAGGATGAAGCAGTTTGATGTATACATGCAGTATAATGGTTTGTTTTGGAGGGTAGCTGTATAGCAGTTTGAATATATTACTTATAACAGGATCTGAGAGTTTCCTCTTTACTTTTGAAGTTGATGTATGCAACGCCTGGCTTGGGATCACGAAGTATTATCATGCATGGCTGAGAAGCATGGTATGTTATATAAATACTTTTATTTTGCTATGTAATGTCTATAATCACAGGGGAATTAGAACAACCCGAAGATTTTTTTTCATTTTTATATTCTTTTTGACATGACATTTAGATCAAATTTCCTATACAATATACATGTTTTGGTATCCAAGAATGATATATAATAGTTGATCTATTTTATATTATGCAACTAATTTTTTTGGGAAAAGATTCATAATTATATATATATATATATGTATATATATATATATATATATATATATATATATATATATAGTTTAATGTTGCTGTTAGGGTTGAGACATTGGAGCTGGAAGATTTATTAGCCTCCTTGGTTGCGGCTGGGGTAGTTTTATCTAAGAGTAAGGATGGATGGGTTTGGGATTATGACTACTCTGGGTTATTTTGTGTCCACAACCTCAAAATCTGTTTGCAATCTTTCACCAGTTTCCAATCGGTTCAAGTATCTTGCTAGAATAGTTGGGCGCTTAGAAAAGTTGGGATTATGGTATGGCGAGCTATGAAGGAGCGGTTGCCTACTCTTATGGGATTGGCTTCCAGAAACATCAATGTTCCTTCAGTTATGTGCAGTTTTGTGGCGAAAATCTAGCATTTTGCGATCATTTGCTTGTGGCGTTTCAGTTTTCTAATGCTTTATGGAAAATCATTTGCGAGTGGCATAAATTCTCTCTTCTTTTCTTTCAGTGTGGCTGATTTGGTGGGTATGCATATATTTTTTAAAGGCTCAAAAAAGAGAAAAAGGCTTTTCAAGTCATCATTCTTATGGGTTTGTGGTGTATTTGGAAGTTGCGAAACAATGTGGTTTTTAATCATAATCCGGTTATGATGGCTAGAGTTGTTGAAAAGACCAACGCGTTGAGGTACTTATGGGTCAAAAGTATATCAAAAGGAGGCATGGATAGTTTTTGATTTTTTTAATCTTTCTGTTTTGTTTTGTTTCTGTTTGGAGCTGTTTCGACGCATGTTTTCGAATGCTTTAGTGGTAGTCTTGCATCTTGCTATGCTATTTTTTTAATGAAATTTTGTTAATGGTTCAAAAAAAAAAAATCATGTGTCATAAATCTTTTGAAAGTCTAAATTGCAAGCAAAGAATTGTGGATCCAATATTGATTCACTTGCTCACAAGAATTATTGTGATTTCGATCACCAACAAATTTATATGTTTAGAGCTTGCAAATTAGCCTTCGTATGAAGATGTACTCTGCAATTTGTAATGTGCGGTTCAAGTACATGAAAAATAATATTGTGTCTTGCACATCTATTTACCAGCTATTTGACCTATTAAAATATTATTTTAAAATTTTATTGTCATATTTATTATAAGATTAACTAGGAAACCATGAGAAGTGATAACTACACAACATAATATATGTTGTATATGATAGAGAAAGTATGTCCATTCATCCATAATAATTTGGTTGAAAATACCTCTAGATTAATTTTTATATTCCTTACCGTAAAAAATTGAAGGCACTAAAATAAACAACATAATTATAGAAGGCAAAAGGGTAAGAAACCTTTGGAATTGCATAATTTATGTTTCAAAAAGAACCTAGAATTTCTATGGCAGTGTAACAGGTATATCAACATAAATAATTTACAAAAGCACTACATCAATCAAATTATTAATTACTTTTTTTACGTTGTTTACAACGTTTTTCAATATATTACCAATATAATCTTTTACATATAATTTGTTTACAATATGTAAAGTGTTGTTGGATGGTATGATATGATTCAAGTCGAACATGTTTTGTTAGGTGATGATTGTTTTTTCAATTGGTCAAAAATGAATTCGAGGTTATTGGTTACGAAGATCCAGCAAGTAGAAGTATTAGAGTAATTGGCTTTCAATTTATAACTCAAACCAGAAAAATGTATTTCCTTCGTTTACTTATCTTTTCGGTTATTTTAGATCTATAGTACGATGCTTTCGTTGTATTTTAATGTTCAACTTCAGTTTTCCATAAGTCCATGCGTACAGTTTGTTTATGATCAATTTAAACGTATTTTTTTTTGAAATAAAAAAAACTTATCATTTCCCCACACTGTGAAATTCGCGAGAATTATCACCAGTACATATATATATATATATATATATATATATGTGTGTGTGTGTATAAGGTAGGGTTCATGCGAGAACCACCTTTATTGCGAGAACCGCAAGAACCAATGTGAACACAACAAGATAAACCCACTACACCACCCAAAACCTAAAAAAAAACTAACCCTCCACCACCCCCCCCCAGAAAAAAAACCTAACCCCCTACCACCCAAGCTAAATGCTAAAAATTAAACCATAAAGCTAAACCCCCCAAATACCTAAAAAAAACTACCCCCACCCCCAAAAACCTAAATCCCCCCCACCCTCCCCCCACCCACCCAAGCTAAATGCTAAAAACTAAACCATAAAGCTAAACCCCCCAAAAACCTAAAAAATTATAAAAACCATACAATTTTTTTTTTATAAAAAATCATTAATTTTTGTTATAAAACATCCTTTAAGTTTCACCAATCTTGCTGGTTTCAGCCTTAATGATTAGGGAGTTTTGGAGGGTTGAAGCTATGGTGGTTTTGGAGGTTGAAGATGAAGAAAGTGGAGAGAGAGATGAAAAGACAGTTTTACCCTCATATGCTATGCATGTGAGGCCATTTAACATGAATTAGTAACTGGGTTAATGATAAAGGATGAAACCTGCAAAAAAATTAATCTTAAAGACTGGTTTTGGCAACTTTTAAAGATTAAGGCTGAAACCAGCAAGATTGGTGAAACTTAAAGGACATTTTGTGCAATTTACTCTAAAAAAATTTATTAACAAAATGTAGCGATTTATTATAAAAAATATTTACAAAAAAAATTGTGTGTTTTTTAGATATTTTTGGTTGTGTTCACATTGGTTCTCGCGGTTCTCGCAATAAAGGATGGTTTCTAATGGATCCTTCTCCTATATATATCCTTCACACATGGCGCTCTATGAGGCAGTCTTAATTATTTTTCTAAATATTTATTATGTAAAGTCAATGATAATATTAAATTTAAACTTTAAAATTTGTAGAAGAGATTTTAATGATAAAGACAAAGATAACTGATAATAATATATTAATTATTATAATCATATATTAATTATTAAAATCTAAAAAAATATATTAGCGTTTTAAATGTTTATAAAGATAAAGATTTTATTTAATTGTTAGTTTTAATTGTTTTTATATTTTTATAATAAGGACAAGGATAACTAATAATCACATACTAAAATAAAAATATTTATTTTAATCAACCGTTTCGTTAAAAGGATTTATACAATACACGTAGAACATATATATTTTTAATACATGTGGTATATTTAGAATCCTACTTCTAATAAAGGATCTCATTATCCCGTTTTACACTCCAATGAAATAACAATATTAAATCATAATATCCAGCTTATCTCTTTTATATTTAATATTTTTTACTAAAATATTTCTTTTCTTTTTTTTTTCTGTTGATTATCCAACATCAGGTAATACGTAAGTTTCTAACCTAATAATAGATAAAAAAAAACAAAGTAAAATGTTATAAACCATGTAATACATAACTCTCTAACCTAATAAAAATAAGAGTTAAATGTCATTTAGTCCCTGTGGTTTGGGTCAATTTACCGGTTTAGTCCAAATGTTTCATTTTTCGCCTGTGTGTCCAAAAAGGTTTCACTGTTGCCATTTAGTGCACTCGGTTAACTTTATCCATTTTTTTGTTAACGAGAAGGGCAATTCGGTCACTTTATGTGTAATTTTGTTAACTAAAAAGGCAATTCGGCCATATAAAATGACCGAATTGCCCTTCTCATTGACAGAAAAAGTGGATGAAGTTAACCTAGTGGATTAAAATGACAACGTTGAAACCTTTTTGGACCCACAGGCGAAAAATGAAACCTTTGGACTAAACTGGCAAAATTACGCAAACCACAAGGACTAAAATGACATTTAACTCAAAAAATAAAGTGAGATGTAACAATAAGTAAATAGTACCTCAAAGTTCATTTTATTTGAAAACACATCTTGATGACTAAATGTATTAATAGATTACATTATTTGTGTAGACATGTGTTTATTCAAATCGTGCAATACACAAGTTTTTAAAAGATGATTTTATAACTTAGTGTACAAAATTATATTTATTCAACCCGTGTAATACACGGGGTTCTAACCTAATATATATATATATATATATATATATATATATATATATATATATATATATATATATATTGTGAAATGGTAAAATGAAAACCCACTTGAGTTGAAAATAGGGAATGTCCTATGTAACATTTTTATTTTTTTCTAAAAAAACAGGGAATGTAACATACATATAGTTGACCATTTAAAAAAAACAAAAAAAGTGGCGAGTATTTATTTAAAAAAAATAAAGATTCTTTGTTACATAAAATATATGTCCAAAAAATGTAACATATAAATTTTAAACATTTAAAAAAACTATTCGGCGCTTTTTACATTTTTTTATAAAAATGTTCAAATATATGCATGTTACATTCCCTGTTTTTTTAAATAAAATAAAAATGTTACATAGGATTTTCTTAAGCCTTTTCAAATTAAGTGAGTTTTGTTTTATACTTCACCCATATATATATATCGGATTAAGATCATGAGTTAACAATTTCTTGAGAGTGAACTAAGTGAACTAATCTTGGCCCTTGATCATTTTTTAGATTGGGTAAGATTGACATTAGCCAAGTACTTTTAATTAAAATCCATTAATTTTCTTCTCTTTTAACTCTCTCTCTCTCTCTCACATTTTTTATTATTTCTCTATTATTTTAATTATAAGAGGTTGAAGCGCTAATGTTTTATTTAAATAAACTGTTATGTTCCTTTTAAAATTAAATATTAAACCTAATTAAATTATGATTCTTAACATATGTGTATACAGGTCAGTATATACAAGATTTATACATTTGTGTATTATTACATCGTGTTTTCACGGGTTAGTATAAACCAGATTTATACACTTGTGTATTATTTAAGTATATATGTGTATACGGGTCGTTATATACCAGACGTATACACCTGTGTATTATTCAAGTACATAGTGTATACATGTCGATATATATCAGACTTATACACTTGTGTATTACTACATATTATTTCCACTATATATCTTTTCATCAAATAAAAAGTTTAATTTACCTAAGTAGGATGAGAAGAAATGTTAACCATTCATTTTTCAAATCAATGGTTAAGATGAAAGTGTAGGAGAAAGGAGGAGTGGAAGAGTTTTTTTGAGAAAATCCTATTTATGGACTTTATCTCTCCACATGCAAGCCACATGCATATTTCACCCCTGTTTTTAAACGTTCATAACTTTTTTATACGACATTATTTTATCATAAAAATTTCACCGTAAAATCGAGCGTCTTTTTATCTTTAATTTGAGCACCATATTGCTATATAAAATATGAAGACTAAAAAACCCACTAAAATGTGTTGTATTTCTATGTTCTATAACATTTTCTTGTGCTGGATTTTTTTACTATAATTTTGTGCTAAATTTTTTGTGCTGAATTTTTTTGTCTTAATTTTTTTTCTCAATTTTTTGTGCTGGATTTTTTTTGTCCTACATTTTTGTGCTGAATTTTTTCGTGCTATATTTTTTTTGTACTAGATTTTTTTGTGCTATATTTTTTTGTACTATATTTTTTGTGCTATATTTTTTGTACTAGATTTTTTGTGCTAGATTTTTTTTGTACTAGATTTTTTTTTGTTTTATTTTTAAAAAACAAAAGGGGTGTTACATTTCATTTTCACTCCTATTTATAAGCAACAAAATGCCCTTCATTCCTACTTATTAGGAGTTCCACATGTCATCATCACAATCCTTCTTAGCCTATTTAGGCAAAATCCACTTTTTAGTGGATCCTTCCCTTTTATAGATATTGGCATGCATATATTTCATCACATATGTGTTGGAAGTAAGGGGAGGCGGGGTGGAGTAAAAGATCTCCGTGATAGCCAAGTATAGCGCGTGATAAACAAACAATTCCCACCGCCACCATCAATTTATAACGCGTGGAACATGGCAAATTTCTTTAACGCGTGAAAAAATCAACGCGTGATGATTTGATTTTGTGAGAGGAATTGTTGGTTGGGAGGAAATTGTTGGGTGTGGTGGTTAGTGATGACCATTGCCACTAAAAAGGTTGTGAGTGATGGAAAAATGGTTGCTGACATGGCGGAACACGATTAAATGTTTGTATGTGATGGAATTTCATCACTAGTGACCACCCCCACTCCCCTAAGTAACACATACACGCATAAATGGAAAACCTTTTTATGCAATATCTCGATAAACCTAAATATGACACTTAACACGTACACCCAAAAAAGGAAAACTTTTTTATGCATTATCTCGATAAACCTAAATAATGACACTGAAGAAAGCACTTTACCTGTGCAAATGAAAGTTGACGACTTCATAATAAACTTTAATTCCTCACCTTTTTTTGAGTGGTCAATTTTTTTCAGGTGGTTTATATGATCACTAGAAAGAGTTTTAATGGAGAAAAGGAAGAGACAGATTTGAAAGAAAAGGGTGGCATAGTCCATGCCCATGCCTGCCCATCACATAAAAATTCACATGCTTCCTACACCATTTTCCATATCCTCATCATCAATCACCATTATCTTCTACTAAATTTATCAATAACAAATGTAATAAATATATGTCTTGGGGTCATAGAAATAACATACCTTTTCTTTTCTTTTCTTTTTAAGAACATGAAAAAACAAATACTTTATCTTTCCTAAGAACATGAAAAACAAAATAAACCATTTGTTTTTATAATTTTAAATATTTTTCAAATTAAACAAAATGATTAAGATGTAATTATATTTATCTCTATTAAAATTAAATAATAACAAATTCCATTTATATATAGGAGCTACACATGTACATGCCATGTAAGTTATATTACCTGTAGCTGTAGGTAAACATTTAAAGGGTGAGGATTAAATAGCAAGTTTATTTTGGCTAAGAATAATAGGAAGCAATAGGATTATGACATGCGACAAAATTTAAAATATAGAGAAAGGGTATTTTAGTCAATCGTATCCTTTCTTCTTCCTTCTTCTCCCCAGTAACTTCAAAACCCACCATTTTCAAAACTCACCATCTTCAACAATTTCTTCACTTAATATCTCAATTATCACTATATTATAGTGCGATTTTCCTCACCAATCAATGATTCAAACACCCGATCAACGTGTTCTTCAGCTTTTTTGAAGAAAACCCAGTTTAATTTCATACAAAATCTTGTTTTTCCGGTGATTTTGAAGATAATCACTCGATCCGTTCGATTCGATCGCTGATAAGTGTTTCAATCATTCAAATTTCGTCAATCGTTGAAGAAATCGGCTTCGATCCATGTAAGAAATTCTTTAATTTCATTTTTACGATCAGGGTTTTTGATTTAGTCATTACGTTTTATGATTTTGGTGGAGGTCCGGGGGCAGCGCCCCTGGTAGCAGGGTCCAAGGGGTTGCAGCCCCTGGCGGGGTCCATGGGGCGGCAGCCCCTGGCTGGGGTCGACAATTCACAGACAATTTAATTTTCTGTAAATTGCCTTTATTAAAAATGCATCAGAAAATTCAATTTTCTGTAAATTGCATCTCGTAGACAGCTTTTGATCTCCTATTTCCTGGTTCAGAGAATTCACAGAGAAAACTATTGTCCTGGTTCAATGCGTTTTAGAGAGAGAACACTTTATGTGGTGTTTTTAGGCCATTGCGTTTTAGAACTAAGACATTTTTATGTGTTTTCTAGCCATTGAGTTTTAGAAAAACACATTTTTGAAGTGTTTTTAGTCATTGCGTTTTAGGTAAAACACATTTTTAGGTGTTTTCAGTCCATTGCGTTTTAGAGAGAACACTTTCTTTTGTTTTGTTTAGGACATTGCGTTTTAGAAATGAGACATTTTTAAGTGTTTTCTGGCCATTACGTTTTATAAATAAGACATTTTTTTGTGTTTTTGGTGCATTGCGTTGTAGGTAAAATAGACATTTTAAGTGTTTTCTGGCCATTGCGTTTTATAAATAAGACATTTTTTGTGTTTTTTGCGCATTGCGTTTTAGGTAAAACACATTTTATGTGTTTTCAGTCAATTGCGTTTTAGAAAGTACATTTTCTTTTGTGTTTTTAGGCTATTGCGTTTTAGAAATAAGACATTTCTTTGTATTTTCTGGCCATTGCGTTTTACAAATAAGACCTTTCTTTGTGTTTTTGGTGCATTGCGTTTTAGAAAAATGTCATTTTTTAGGTTTTTCTTTCCGTTGCGTTTTACGCAACTGAGTTTTAGAAAAAAATTTCGAAATATAACAATAGTATACTCGTTTTAAAGATAAAAAACGCTCGTTTTTTTGGTGCAATTTTTATAAAAAAAAATAATGTCGTATGAAAGAGTTATTAACGTTTAAAAATGAGGGGAAATTGGAGGAGAGAGAAACTATTGCATTGGATTGACTAGAATACCTGTAGACAAACCCACGCGCCTCATATTTTTCCTTCAATTTCACTCATTTAATCTTAGCCCTTGATTAAATAAATGGATGGTCAAGATTACTTTCTAGGCTTCCTACCCAAATAGACTTTCTATTATATCCTAACCCACATTTAAAAAGCAAAAAAAAAAAAAAAAAAAAAACATAAATTAGTTTTATAATTTTTTTTTATGTACATGACATGTTTTGGCATAATTCATATCGTGATCCTTGGGAGAAGAAGGTCAAAGACAAACCGGATAAAGGAGATTGAGATAAAGAATGGATTGACTAAACTTTGAATTGAATTGTTTAGTTTAAATTGTTAAGAGTTATGGAAAATATTAACTAATTTATTTAATGAAGTTGAATTAGATTAGGTTTAGGATACCAATGGTTGATGGTCCATTGGCAAAGATAAAGCCTTTAAAACACTAAGGTTTGGAAGGGAAAGATTTTGGGTTCAAGTCCACAGACGATATGAAATTAAAGAAATTAGCTGTTAAAAAAAGAATAGGTTTTGGATCCAATCTAGTATAAGTGGGGTCTTTGTAATGGTTGTGTGTTGGCTTTATTCGGGTTTGTTCGTGGGTCGCGGGTTGCAGGTTATGGGTTGGTCGATAGTTTGCATGGAATAAACAATCTTCATGTGTTACGTTTGCATGGCTGTGGATGGATATAAGAAGACTTAGGTTTTATTATTTTTATATTGTTTGGTTATTAATAAGGTAAGAATTAGTAACCTGGTTTGACCAAGTATGTAGAGATACCCGTTAGGTTTCTGCACATGGGATAAAGAAGGGGTCATGGTTTTACCAAGTTTTTAGGAAAGCATCTTTTAATATTCGTTTTTTATTCGCATCATGTGTCAGTCAATGTATGGCTATAAAAGCCAAGTTCTTGTTCAGTGAATAAAGTGCAGCTTTTTTCCTTTCATATTTATTAACTGTTTCTCACTTTCAAAGTGTTAATTTACATATAGAGTTGCTGCAAATATAAAAACTTTTGTACGTGAGTTTGTGTGTAGTTTTGGCTTGAACCAAACCAACATTTGGTGTCAGAGCTTAGATCGAGTGAAGAGGGGCTACATTCTGATCTGATCGTAGGAAGGAGCGATAGGAGTTGTCAAGGCTGCAGCGATCAGAAGTTACCAGTGTGCAGTGACCGGAGGCGACGGGTCAGCAGTGACCGGAGAGAGAATTAGGTGATCGCCGGTCAGCGGGTTCGAGAGTTTATGTTCTAGGGGATCAAGAGGGTAGCGGAGACGAGTCGTGATTAAGGCCAAATTAGCGGGCTTGTTAACCCAGTTGTTGATCGAAGAACGAAGGAGATATTAAGTGACCAGAAGGTAATAATCAAGTGTGTAAAACAGCAGGAGAAAGGTAGCAAAAGGTGTTTGCAGGTAAAACTTTCAGCAGTGTTTTAGTTGATTATTAATCTTTGGTAGAGCAGGATTTTACAACTATGCCTAATACGGAGAATCAAGCTTTGGTCACCGTTAAGGAGAACAACACCCTTTCTCTTCAATGCCCGGTGTTGTCATCCACGAATTATACGGTATGGGCCATGAAGATGCGGGTTATCTTCAATGTTCACGGGGTGTGTGTGACAACCCTCACCAAACCAGGTATCCGTACGAATTGATTAATATTTAATTAATGCTTAATTACTGTGCTTGCTTACAATTGTGGTTAAACTGCTACTTGAATTCTGATACATACATATACATGCATCATACCTTATTGCTGTCACTCCATTATTTACATACAAACTATAGTGACAAACTTGATGCACAAAAAGCACAGTAGCACAATAAACGGATAACCCATCAAACATGCTGATATAGCCAGCATCAGATAGACACTATCTCTAAGGCCAGTATGAGCCGGGAATAGATCACTACACTAGTAGGGAGTGTAGGGAAATGAGGATTGTAGAACTGCGTCACTAGGTAATAGTTATAGTGACCGGATGTGCCTAAAACATGTTTTAAACACAAAATTCTGCACTCTACCACAAAATTCAACATTTAAGCTAATTAGTAAAGTGCAAAAACATGGAAAAATAATACTAGACACTTTCCAAAGTGTCGGGAATTCTTCGTGTCACTAAAAATAACATTAAGGACACTTTAAATGCTTATTAAGCACTTTAACGGATCAGTATCCAACCGAACAACCGGACTTTACCCGGAACATAAAAATATTGTCAATGACATTGTTTTTCCTTTTCTGAGCCAGTTAGGGTCCCCGAATACCCTAACACCCGTTATAAATTACAACACACATAATACACTAATTAATCACCTAACTAACATAACTAAACTCTAACCATCTAGTTGAAATCCAACTAGATAACCCCCCCCCCCCCCCCCAACGATCGGCCCCCCCAAGAGGAGACACACCTCCTATAATTTGAATATTTTATTTCTTGATGTCCAATATCTTAATGACACTTTGTATGATGGGTAAAACTCTAATGTGGGTTATATATAGAACCAAGGGATCATCTTCATTCACAAATCAACACTTAACAAAATTTCTACTCTCTCCCCTTCTTGCTAATACCCTCGGCCGAAAACCCCTAGCATCACCTCACCATTTTCAAGTTTCAGTCTTACCATTCTACTTACATACAAAGGTGAAGGATCACATACAAGGAGGCTCGGTGCTTACGGAATCACAAGGACCTCTCTACAACGCTATTATCCACCTTGTTTTCGCTTGATTTCTTCCTTAGCCTTGAGCTAGTTGTAAGTGATTCTAAACACCCTCTTAATCTTGTCTAAAGTGGTTAATAAGAGATTTAACGGGTAAAAATCATGAACACTAAAGATCAAAGCTTAAAGACTTAAAAGTATGATGAATATGGTGGTTAAAGAGAATCTAATGGTGTAAAACTCATGAATCTTGTTTAGTAATGATTATTTTATGTTGTTTGATGCTAGTAGTAGAACGGATTGTCATCTAACCAGGCTAGGTCATGTTCATGAAACATGAACTAATGTTATGTAAAGTGTGAAAATGGTAAGATGATGAACTCTACTACTTATGAACATGAACTTGTGTAAAAATAGTTTTTTTGGTAAAATGGAGTTCTAAACTAGTAGATCTAAAGATCTACAAGTGGTATTTTCGAAGAACCAAGTGAAAGATGCAAACCATGTTTAAAAGCCGGATCTTTCATGACTAAAGGCATTTTTGTGAACAACCAAGTGTGTAAACACTTGTGTGACGAAAGGATTTAACAAAGAAATATTTTAGTAAATTTTGACCAAGAAGTTGTAAAGATGCATTTTCTTTAACCGATTTCATTTTTAAGGATAGAAAGATCTACTAAAAAAATGATGGAAAGTTACTACATACTTTTACACAACTTACAAGTTCATGTGTTTGCGATTTATACTTGTTTTGACTAGTTTAGTGTTTGAACATTGTTTGTTGATGATGGAAAAATTGTTGATTGAGTTGTTAAAAGAAAATGATACGCTTGAAAGCGTGGCCACCTCTAGTTACAGAGGAAACTCTGGCGAATTTTTCCAGAAAATAACACTTAGAATATTTTCATGACAAGTGTCTATACATATATATATATATATATATATATATATATATATATATATATATATTTACTTGTTTTTCCAAATAAATTTCGCCACGATTTTTGTTATAAAATTACCAAGTGCCGGAGGTGGATTTTCATAAATAGAACTTGCTAAATATATATTTAGAATATATATTTTCATAGTAACACTTGTGTGAATTTTATGACTATTTTGTGAACTAGATATTACCCTAAAAATAATATTACTGGAATACACTGAGCAGTAACGACTCCAAAATAATACTAACGCTTTCACAATAAATATTTAAGTTACACCGATATTATTATTACCACACAAACTCTAAAAATGTAACTTATGTATTTTCGGAAAAATACTCGTAAGTGTGTATTTTGATAAAAGTATTATTTTGGAAATTATATGTAATAAAATATAATATTTTTGGGAAAAATACTTATATTTTGGAGATAGAATGTTTTAAACGAATGAATTAAAGTATATTTTATTATGTGGGACTTAACAATGAAGTCATGGAATTATAAAAACGCACATGTATTAAAACCCCCATCCTTGAGAAGGAATATAATTAATGCATAATTACGAAGTGCAAATACGAAATAGTTGTCTAACTATTTCCCAAAAACGTTAAACCTGAAGCCAAAGCACGACCATCCGTCTAATAGAAGTTAGTACGTGTAGGTCGTCCCGCAGCAGGTTGACTGGGAGATTACTGTTTCAAGACGCACTTCAGTGAGTTCATGTCCCCCTTTTCTCTTAACTGTTTTCAGATTTTAAACTGCGGGGGGGGGGGGGGTGAAATACATGTTACTATGATTACGAATACTTTTTACATGGTATGGTTAGCGTAAGGAGGGTTACTACTTAGATCATGTGAGTGGGTAGGCGGGAACTAGAGGCCATTAATCCTCATGGTAGGACCGAGGGTCTTTAGCGGTAGATCTATCTGGGTGTAGCGAGCCCAGCCCCAGGACCAACAGTACGGACCTCGGGGTGACTTGGTATCCGACGCAAAATCTGCTAGGTTTGAGTCTTCCTACTGCACTTCACACATATTAATGGCCTTGCAAACCATTGGTGATCTCTTTATTTCCTTATTTGCTACATACCAGGAATTTTATACTTACAAGGGTTTTACATACTCACTACACATGAACTCGCTCAACATTTTTGTTGATTTTTCCAACTTACATGTATTTCAGGGAACTAAGGATCTGGCACGGTATGCTACGTTTTCACGCTGCGTAAGAGTTATGGGGTCATCCAAGTTTAGGGGTTCTGGCTTTTACCTGGACGAGTCACAGTTCTTAAACTACGTTTATTTCATGTTTGTGGTTGTGTCTTTTGAACAAGGTTTTATTTAGTTATGTTGTATTATCGTTGCATGTGTCGACATTTTAAAACTATGTTGTGGTACTTTTATTTTAAAACATGAATCAATGGATGATCTGCATGGTTTTACTTTCATATAGCTTTGTTGTAATTAAGCTATGGTATTAAGAAGTTACACCAAATTAACCCACGCTTTCGCAAAGCCAGGGTGTGACAGCTTGGTATCAGAGCCAGGTTCATAGCGAACTAGGATTCCTTCTCGAGTCTAGACTATGATCACTACGGCTCTCACGAAAACATTTTTACATTGCATCCACTAAGTCCAGATCCTGAGAACAAAATATTATTTTTACAAACCAAAGTTGAGCACATTTTATTCGTTAGTTATGGCTCAGTCTGAGAGGCTGAGAGAGTGGTCTAGTGGGACTAGGAGGCTCAGTCTGGGAGGCTGAGGGAGTGGTCTAGTGGGACTAGGGAGTCAGTCTGGGAGGCTGGGAGATTAATCTAGTGGGACTAGGAGGTTCGGTCTGAGAGACTAGGAGATTCAGTCTGAGAGACTGGGAGGTTAGGCTAGTGGGACTAGGAAGGAATGCTTGCTTATTTATTGGTGACTAACATGTTTATTTGACTATGTGATTGATTGTTTGTGCATATGTGTGTTTGTGTTACAGACGACATGCCTTCATCTAGTACTGAAGAGTCGGACACCACATACCCCATGCCTATAGTATCAGACGACATGGTTTCATCAGAGCACGAGGTGTATACTTCAGATACTACCAGCACGGACGACGATGACTTCCAGCCCTTTGCGCTGCCGGATGTCGTAGTAGAGCCTGCTGATGGCCATCTTGCCGGGGATCTGCTACTCGCGGTGATCCCTGCTCCTGTACCTCTTGCAGCTTATCCCATTGTTGAGATGCCCCTCGACGTAGTCGCTGACGACGACATCGACTTGTTTGATGAGGACCCACTCGAGGATGACTTTGAGGGCGAGGCCCATATTGCTGCTGGTGATATTCCACTTCTTGCTGATGCTCCTACGGAGGAGGCACCCGTTCATTCACCAGTCTCAGACTCCTTTGAGTCTGTGGCATCTGCACCTTCGCACGCGCAGGGAGTGCAGCACCATTCGCATGACACAGACCCTGATATGGCATCGTCCGCTGCACCTGCCCCTGCCCCTAGCTTTGAGTTCGATCATGATGTTGTTGATTCGGATCCTGTTTTTCCACCTGGCTTTGGTCCCGATCATGACATTGAGTTTATTCATTTAGATCAGCCCATGGAGGATCCTGTAGCCGCTGTTGATCCCTTGTTTGTTGATCCAGCTGACCTTGACATGGAGTTTCATGATCCGGAGCCTGCTGTGGCCCCCGAGCCAGTAGTTGCTCCAGACCCCGCATTCGAGCATGACCCTATTCATGCTGATGCACCTGCTGTTGCTCCTTTGGTTGATGATTTACCTGTTGACGATCATCCTATTGTTGTTCCACTGTTGGAGGATGATCATGCTATTGCTATTGATGCTCATGTTGATGCTCCTCATATTGCTGACATTCCTGCTGATCCTGTTGTTGCCCCTCTTCCTGATCCAGTGCATGTGAAGTTCGATCATGCACCATTTGCGACCTATATAGATCCCAGATACGCTCACACCCACAATGGGTGGATAGACGATGATGATGATTTCCCACCTTTCGTTGTACCTGTCACACCTGTTTCAACCCCTGCTTCAGCTCCTATTGATGCACCTTTGTTTCCTGCACACGACACAGATGCACATCGCGCAGACCTTCCTGTTACATTTCTCCAGGACATCCCTCCCCCACGTCTTGGAGAGGGTTCATCTTGTCAGCCTTTTGGTCATAGACCTTTCATGACAGGAGGAGATCAGTTTGTACCTCCGCTTTCTCATCATACTTTTGTTCCCCCTGTTACACCATCTGCTGTACCATCCTTCGTTCCATCTAGTGAGCCGTTCCTCTGGACTTCGCCACCCATTATGCCGCCATCTGATCCTTATCATCCTTACCACGTGGGTTATTCTACAGAGGATATTCTCAGATCTTTCATGATACAGCAGGAGGCGCTGACCCGTCGCGTGCAGGAGCTCGAGAGAGCTCAGCGACTCCCGTGCCAGTGCCAGTGCCAGACTCCACCTACAGTATCTCATCATCCACGACCACTTTCACCCGATTCTGCAGCTCGCTTTTGGACTCCTGAGCAGCAGATAGCTTACTTGTTGCGCTCTCATCGAGCTATGGAGGAGGATTGGCTTCATATGCGCCGTTTGCTCTTTTCTCATTTTCCCCCTCCTCCACCGCCATCAGCTTAGGCCATTTCGTACGACACAGGTAGACTGTTGATGAGAGGACCGCGATTGCACAGATTGCACAGCTTTTGGGAGACTGCATTTTAATTATGACTTTTGTTGTATTGTATATTGGATGTTATTGACACTGGTTAGATATTTTGGACTAGGGTGATGTGGCCCTTAGTCATGGGTATTGTATGATGATACAGTTGTGTACTTGTAAACCTTACATTGTGGTCTTGATTTATGACAGTGCAATCGCAGTATTCTCATCATATGTGATGTTTGATTTATTGTTTATAACATGAGGTGTTAGGTGTTTGATTTGTTTATAACATGAGATGTTATGTGTTTGATTTGTTTATAACATGAGATGTTATGTGTTTGATTTGTTTATAACATGAGATGTTATGTGTTGATATATTTGCTACGTACGAACACTTTACTATTATGACCTGACCAACGTAAACACATCTTTTAGAAGATGCCACCAAGACGTCAGACGCGCATGCCTACCAACGAGGCAGAACTTCAAGGAATCATCGCTGCCGCCATCGCGCAGTATGCAGCCTCACAAGGAGGAACTAGCGGTAGTAATTTAAACAACAACAACAATAACAATCCGCCTCATGGTAATGTTAAGTTGTTGAGACATACTATGATACATTTGGATATCTTTAGCATGTTTGCTAATGCCACTTGTATATCCTAACGTATGTGCAGGGTGCACCTACAAGCAGTTCCTAGACTGCAAGCTTGTAAACTTTGACGGCACCGGAGGTGCTGTTGCATTTGTCAGATGGGCCGAGAAGACAGAATCTGTACTTCGAATGAGCAAGTGCGCTCCAGACCAACAAGTGACTTACATTTCTGGGCTATTCCTGGACGGAGCCCTGTCTTGGTGGAACTTACAAGTAGAAACCCTTGGTGAAGCCGCAACTTATGCAAAATCGCGCTGAAATTCAGAAGTTGGAAACTGAGTTTTGGCATCTGAAGATGGAAGGACCCAAAATCGCGGAGTATGTTCAGAGATTCCACGACCTATCTCATGTGGTACCTTATATGGTCACACCGGAATTCAAACGCATCGAGCGCTTTATTTGGGGTTTAGCTCCACAGATCATGAGTATGGTCACTACTTCCAAGCCTGCAACAATCACAGAGGCCATCGATCTGAGCGTGGCTCTTACTGAGGAGGCTATCCGCTTAAACAAGTTTTCAAATGTTGAGTCAAAGAAGAAAGAGACTCACGTAGAGTCATCTGGCAAGAACAAAAGGAAGTTCTCGAATTTCAAACAAGGAACAAGCGGTGTTGGTAAGAAAGGAGAGTCAAGCACGCCGGTTCAAGCTACAACCGGTGCTGGAAAGAATGGAAAAGGGTATATGGGTACACACCCCAAGTGTAACACCTGCCAGCGTCACCATTCTAGCCGGTGTGGGCCAAAAGTATGCGAAGCTTGTGGCAAAGTTGGACATTTGAAGGATAACTGCTGGGCTAATGCTGGCCGGGGTAGCCAAGGAGGTTTTGGTAATAGGAACAATAATCGTGGAGGTAATGGAAATCGTGCACAAGGAAATAACGGAGGAAATGGAAATCGAGGGAACAACGCGAGTCAAGCGGGTAATGTGAACCGAACTCAAGACAACATGTTAGGATCGGAGGCTCTCATGATTGTGTTTGTTTGTATATTTTGATCATTCAGAGAATATTAAACAGTGAAAAGTGCAGCGGAAATGGATACAAACTTTGTAAACACAAACATAGAAGAGAATAGTATGTTTAAACACTTGTTTTACTTTGAGTCGAATGATTACAATGAAAATCAAAAGATTACAAGCATGCTTACAATACTATGCTCCTCCTCAGCCTGATACCCCAAGTTTGGTTGCACAAGATGAAAGGATTGGACTGAAGAAGAAGAATCCACTCAGTCAATCAAATGTAACAGTACAGAGTACTGTTCCATTTATAGGCAATCCAATCCACTGACGCATCTCAGCTGATGTCACCATGAAAATGACATCTAACAACCTAACAAACTCTATCTACTAATCTATACAACTACTGCTTTGCTAACTACTGATATTATATTGTATTACATGAGATAAATATAAACTGCTGCTGCATCCTTCCACTGCTGTGAACCCAGCAGTACCTGTCATGATCAGCAGTGCTTGAACCAAGGCAGTAGATTGAGCAGCAGAGCTATTAGTCTTCATCAGTCCTTATGTAGAATCAGCAGTTGTAGGTCAGCAGATGTTTATAGAAGCAGTACTTTGGAGCATATCAGATGTTTGAGCCACATTCAAGGGGAGAGCAAAGTGTAAACTGCTGTTTATTTGAAGTCCTCAGATGTGATCCGGTTTTGGCTTTACATTATCTGTTCCTCTGGTAGGGTTCAATCCCAACAATCTCCCCCTGGAACAGATAATGCCAAAACCCTTCATTATTCAGGACCTTTATTCCTCATCAAGAGTTCCTTAGCTTGTTTCTTAAATTTAGCTTCAAATTCTTTGGAACTCTGATCATCTTCATCCCTACACAGTGTTAGTTCAAGGAGATCCTGCAAATCTTCAACACTAAGGCCTAGTGCTTCTTTCCTTGATATGTACTTCACTTCACCACTGGTTCTGACCAGAGTCAATACGTGGGTCTTTTGATCAGATATCCACTTTAGTATTTTTAAACCAAATGGGTTTCTTGGGAGAGATTTATTCTTTGATGAGTTGGGGGATGATGGCCTTGTGAACACTTGCAGACTTTCAGACATTCTTTTGAAGGCTTGTTCAATGACTTTGTTTGCTGCAGCTATGTCTTCTGCAGTGCCTTTCAATCTCTGACATGTCTGTTGAAGTGTTTGGTGATGCAGGTTTGTTTAACACCTTCTTAAAAAGGTTCTGAAGCGTCTTCTTTCAGACCCATTTTCATGATGGTGTCCTTGAAGTACTCTGCTTCCTTTTCTTTGAGCTCTTCTTCAGACAGCTGTTTTCCTTTCTCTTGGTTTATCACAAGGGTAGGATTGTTTGCTGATTTGAACATTGTTTTGAGGTTTTCAATCTGCTGTTCAAGCTTCATCATTTGTTCACGTTTCTTTGAAGCACTTGAAATAGTTATCTTTCTTTTCTTTAGCCTTTCATAGGCTTCATCAGTCTGCTGTTTTGACCATTTTGATATGGCTTCAGCAGTATCCATTTTTGCATCCACCAGCTCCTTTTTCTTTCTTTTGTACTCAGCAGTGAGGTCAGCAATGAGCTTTTTGAATTTGCTCCAGTTTGGAGCATTCTTCTTCTTTGTAGGATCATTCTTGATTCTGTCAATCCTATCAGCCTCATGCTTTAGAGCGATTAGTGGCCATTCTTCAAACTGTTTTTCTTCAGCAGGATAGAATTTTTCTTTCATGATGTAGGCTAGGTATTGTTTCCTTAACTTTCTTCGTTGGTCAGCCTTTTCTTTGTTCAATTCTTGTGCAAACTCTTCTATCTGCTTTACTTTAGTGAGGAAGAAATCCAGTCTTTTAGCAATGCCTTCTTCGCTTAGACCTTCACTTTCACTCTCAACTTTAGCTCTTAGTTTAGCTTGCCTTGCCTTGATCTTGAGGTAATCATCCATATCCTCTGGTGGCATGTAGCCTATGAGTGAGGAGAATCTTCTTTTTGAAGGATCTTCTTCTGTATAGAATTGCCTCATCTCATTTTTGATAGCTTCAAGTTCCAGTGGATATTGTGCAGCATTAGGATCATGTATACCCTCATCGGCAGAGATTGGCTTTCTTTTTCTACTGAAGAGCTTTGGTTGTGATGTAGGAAAGGTGAGAGCAGTGGTGGATGGTTGACTAACAGCTGTTAAAACAACTGGTGCTTCAACCGCTGTTGTCATTACAACTACTGATGTATCAGCAGATGTCTTCTGCTTTTGAGCAGGGGTTATGATGGCAGTTGTTTGAGTGGTGATCAGTGGTTGACTGACAGTAGTTGAAACAACTGGTGTTTCAACCACTGTTGCCATTACAACAGATGTTATAACATCTGTTGTCTTCTGCTTTTTGGCAGGGGGTGATGATGGTTTGGCTGTTTGTGATGGTAACTGTGGTTTTTGTGCTGTAGACACAGATGGTGGTGGAATAGTAGTTGTGGTGGTGTGTGGTGATGTGGTGTGTGTTGATACTGCAGTTTTGGTTTGACTATTTTCTGGCTCAACATACATACCATCATCAGTTCCCTTTTTCTTCCACTTGATCTTCTCCCCCTTTTTGGCATTATCTAAGAAGGGTTCGTTCATGAAGAGTACAGTGGAGGGAACCTTTCTAGAGGCACTTTGAATGTGAGCTTTTATAGCTTTTATATCCGCCTGAGTATCCTTGAATCTTGATTCCACCATATTGGTCAGCTTTTGAACATGTATGGCATGCTGCTGATCTGCCATCTGCTTTTGTCTTTCCAGCAGTGGTTGAAATAGGTTCCACAACTCATTTGCAGCAGGTGCTTGTTGAGCAGATGCTTGAGCAGGAGGAGCAGTTGATTGGGCTTTCTGAGCTTTTAACAGCTGCTGCACCATATCTTTTATTTCAGCAACTCAGGTTTCAAGGTTTTCGACCCTGCCCGTCAATTCCTGATATCTTGAATCATCACCTGAGTTAACAGGATCATCTGAATCCCCACCAGCAGTGGTTTTACCAATGTATGACTTAGGAACCGAGTCCCAAAAGTCAGCCATTGATGCCCCTTGTTCTTGGTACTGGGGACCTCTTTCTTCAGCACTTGATAACCGTTTGATGTTGCCAGTGGTCAAAACAAACTCACTGGTGGTTCTCAGTGGTGCTATAGAAGAAATTGCCTTCAAGGGAGTCTTACTAATGAAACCACTGTCCAAGTGTAAACATGTAGATTCAACACTTGTAGTGGCTGCTCCACTTGAACTACTGACAGGAATTACTTGTAATTCCTGCAGTGTAACCTCCTCAATTGTTGCTGGGATAGCAGAAATGTCAACAACAGACCCAGTCACCTGTTGAAGTATACTCTCAGTGATAGGTGGTTGAGAGGAACTGGTTTGTGTCTGAGTAACATCAGCTGCATGCAACAAGGTTATGGTGGATGGTGGTATTATTTGAGGTGAGGTAAAGGGGTTGAAAGAGACATGTCCTTGGGATCTAGACTGTGGAAGATGGATCCGAGTGGGTCCAGAGCTTCATATTGTGGTGTCCCTGTGTTTATAACCTAATCCTTTTGTGAGGATGCAGGAGGAGTTTGAGGCAAGGGTTGAGATCTTTCTTCCAACTGCTGTGAGGAAGTAGCAGCAGTGGTTATTTGTGACTTTTGTGCTGTCACTTGCATTGTCTCTGGGATCTCATCTTCCAGAGATGCCTTTGTTTTGGGTTTGGTGGGCTTTCTCGATATTTTCTTTTTGGTTCTTTTTGTGGTGACAGGTGTGGGTTTCAAAACAGTGGGTGTCGCAACCCCCGATCCCTGATCCCGGGAACGGGCGGCCGCGAACCAGTTTCGGTGGTATCACATTATTATCCAATTTGGCAGCGGAAATTTTCATCAGGATCGTAGTTAGGAAATATTAAATCAGAGTAAACCACCACATTTTATAATATTAAACACATGGGTAAAACCCAAGTTTTCAGTATACACACTTTTATAGGAATAAATCCTATATTATTTAACAAAACATTTATTTTATTATTAGGTAACTTTATTGCTACTTTTCCAAGCCTTCAGTGCTGTCCAGCTGGCTTCTATTTGACTTTCACATTTTGTTACCTGAAACGCGTTTTAAAAACATTTTGTCAGTGGAAAATACTGGTGAGTGAATCCCAGTTTAATCAAGTTTAAATAAAATCATTTCACAGTGAACAGTATTGAGGGCGATGCCGCAATTACATTTGTTTCCAAGTTATATCAATTATCACCCGTCGGTACTGTCAGACCTGACTTGTGGAAATGTTACTCCTTAACCAGGTGGTAACAAATTTTGTATACAAAACCCCAACATACCCACGATAATTGTATTCTTACAAATACTCAATAACTGTTATTCGCATGGAAAAGTGTGTAAGGTTTTGTAAAAACTATTAACAAAAGATTTAAAAAAACTGGATCAACTCATATTGCTGTTTTAGATTATCCTTTAGGGTTTCCGGGTGTTAATCTAAAAATTACACAAATTCACGTGTGTTAGTATAATAACCCATTTTAACATTAGTAATACCCTCCCCGAGACGGCATTCCAACGACCACGTCGGGCAGAACCACGACAGCCGTTACGGAACCCTAGATCAATCGGGCAGCGTATCTAATACATCTCCAGGGGTTATAATACTTACATCGTAGCAGAACCTCGCTATTTAGGGTGTATTGAACTCGGGTATAATGCCCACTATTTAGAATTTAGAGAGAGAGTTGAAAGAAATGAACGAAACAGACTGAAGGCCCGTTGCCCTCTTATATAGGGCTGTAATCGAGGTTTCTCGCGGCCCGCGTAATATATGGGCAGGGCTTACGCGGCCCGCTTTGACTTCGGTCAACTGCGTAGCTTAGCCGGGTCATCAACTAGCTTGTCCGGGTGTTGGGCCACGTGGCGGCCCAGGGTCGTGCCAGATTTTGGGACCCTCGCGGCCCGCGTCAACTAACGAAATCTCTTATGCGGCCCGCGTCAACTAAAGAAATTAAAGGAATCCAGTTACACCTTCATACGGCCCGCGTGAATGGTTGGGGTGGGTCTACGCGACCCGCCTCAACTTAATATTTACTGTTTTTAATTTATTTTATAAATTATGTTATATTTCGGGCTCGGTTTTCACATACGGGATGCATATAAAGACATATTGAGACATTATAAGATATATTAGGGTGTTAGAACTATTATGAGGGTGTTGGTTTTACCGAGGGTTATTACATCCTCCCCACCTTGTTTTAGAGCTCGTCCTCGAGAGCTACTGGAACAAGTGTGGATATTTCTTTTGCATTTTTGATTCAAGCTCCCATGTGTATTCAGGTCCTCTTTTGGAGTCCCACTTCACTTTGACCAGAACTAATCTCTTATGCTTGAGATTCTTAATTTTCCTATCTTCAATCTGTAGAGGTCTCTCTACAAATTTGAGTTGTTTATTTACCTCTATATCTTTAAGAGGTACCATGAGTGATTCGTCGGCTAGACACCTTTTGAGATTAGATACATGAAATACATCATGTATTCCTGCCATTTCCTCTGGCAGTTGTAGCTGATAGGCTACAGGTCCTATTCTTTTAATAATCTTAAAAGGTCCAATATACCTGGGACTTAGCTTTCCTCTTTTGATGAATCTTACCACTCCTTTCCAATGAGAGACTTTTAGTAACACTTTATCGCCTACTTGGAATTCTAACGGCTTACGTCTGTTGTCAGCGTAGCTCTTCTATCGATCCCGTGCTGCTTTCAGTCGTTCCTTGACTTGAATGATTTTGTCAGTTGTTTCTTGTACTATCTCGGGTCCGGATAGTTGCTTTTCCCCAATTTCTGCCCAACAGACTAGGGTTCTGCACTTTTGTCCATAAAGTGCTTCGAATGGTGCAGCATTGATACTTGAGTGATAACTGTTATTATAAGAAAATTCTATCAAAGGTAAGTGTTCGTCCCAATTACCTCCGAAATCAATTACACAAGTTCTAAGCATGTCTTCCATGGTCTGAATTGTCCTTTCACTTTGTCCGTCTGTCTGAGGATGATAAGCGGTACTTAGATTCAACTTGGTTCCCATTGCTTTTTGGAAACTTGACCAAAAATGAGAGGTAAAACGGCTATCCCTATCAGAAACAATTGATAAAGGTATTCCATGTAATGAAACAATTTCATTTACATATAACTTGGTTAATTGTTCGATACTGAAAGTTTCCTTCATTGGTAAGAAATGAGCTGACTTGGTTAGCCTATCTACAATCACCCAGATTGTATCATTACCTTTTCTTGTTTTGGGTAATTTAGTAACAAAATCCATTGTTATCAATTCTCATTTCCAGACTGGCATTTCTAATTGCTGTAATAAACCTGAGGGTTTCTGATGTTCAGCTTTTACTTGTGAACAAGTTAAACATTTAGAAACATAGGCTGCTATATCCTTTTTCATTCCTATCCACCAGAAATTTTTCCTTAAATCCTGGTACATTTTATCACTTCCTGGATGCATCGTATATTTAGACTTATGAGCTTCTTCTAATATACGGTGACGTAAATTTCCTAATTTAGGTATCCACATTCTCTTTTTAGGGAACCTCCAAATTCCATCTGTTCCTTGTTCTAATTCCTTAGTCATTCCTTTTAATTTTTCAGTATCTTCCTTGATTACTGATTCTTGTGCTTCTCTAATCTTCTCATTTAAATCTACTTGTAGATTTAATTTAAGAGAACGTACCCTTTTTGGCTTTTCGTGATATTTTCGACTTAAAGCATCAGCCACTACATTAGCTTTTCCTGCGTGATACTGAATATCACAATCATAATCGCTAAGTAATTCCATCCAACGTCTTTGTCTCATATTCAACTCTTTTTGCCCGAAGACATACCTTAAACTTTTATGATCTGTAAAAACGGTAAACTTACTGCCATAAAGATAATGTCTCCAAATCTTAAGGGCAAAAATTATAGCTCCTAGTTCCAAATCATGGGTTGAATAATTTTCTTCATGATTCTTAAGCTGTCTAGATGCATAAGCTATAACCTTTTGACGTTGCATTAATACACATCCATAACCTAACTTAGAAGCGTCACAAAAGACTACAAAGTCTTCAGTTCCTTCTGGTAACGCTAGTATGGGTGCATGGGTTAATCTTTGCTTAAGGATTCTAAAGGCTTCTTCTTGTTTTGGTCCCCATTCAAATTTAACAGATTTACAGGTTAACTTGGTTAAAGGAATGGCTATTCTAGAAAAATCTCGAATAAATCTTCTATAATAACCGGCCAATCCTAAGAAACTTCTAACCTCAGCTGGCGACTCAGGGGTTTTCCATTTAGTAATTGCCTCGAACTTTGTTGGATCCACATGGATTCCTTCATGGTTAACTAAATGTCCAAGGAATTGCACCTGTTCTAACCAAAACTCACACTTTGAAAATTTAGCATAAAGCTTTTCCTTTTTCAATAAACTTAGAAGTAAGTGCAAGTGCTTTGCATGTTCTTCCTTACTCTTAGAGTAAATTAGAATATCATCTATGAAGACAATTATGAATTTATCCAAATATGGCTTACATATTCGGTTCATCATGTCCATAAATGCGGCTGGGGCATTGGTTAAACCAAATGGCATGACAGTAAATTCATAATGACCATACCTTGTTCTGAATGCGGTTTTAGGAATATCCTCTTCCTGTACCTTTAATTGATGATATCCTGATCTTAAATCAATTTTAGAGAAAAATCGAGCTCCTTGAAGTTGATCAAACAAATCATCGATCCTCGGTAATGGATACCGATTCTTAATCGTGACTTTGTTTAATTCACTGTAGTCAATGTACATACACATTGATCCATCCTTCTTTTTAACAAATAATATCGGTGCTCCCCATGGTGATGAGCTTGGCTGTATGAATCCTTTTTCTAACAAATCGTCTAATTGTTTCTTCAGTTCCTGCATTTCAGCGGGTGCCAAACGGTAAGGTGCTTTGGCAATTGGTGCATTCCTGGTAGCAGATGGATTCTGAATTCAACTTCTCTGTCTGGCGGCAGTCCTGGCAATTCCTCTGGAAAGACATCTGAAAACTGAGACACTACTGGAATGTCTTTTAATTCTTTTCCTTTAGTGCTAGTGATTATAGAAATCAAATACACTATAGATCCTTTCCTTATATAACTTAAAGTTTTCATCACAGAGATGAATTTAGTGGATCTAGATGGTTTATCTCCTTTAATTGTGATCTTTTCACCTCTTGGTGATTTTACCTGAATTGACTTTTGATCACATAAGATATTGGCTTTATTGGCTATTAACCAATCCATTCCTAACACAACATCGAATCCAGCCAGATTCATTGGGTAAAGGTTTGCAATAAACTTTTGATTAAAAATCTCTATTCTTGCTCCTTGCAAGATTTCAGAAATCTTAACGGTTTCTCCATTTGCTGTCTCTACTAGACATTCTTGTGGTAGTTTAGTTAATGATTGATTTAGGAGTTTGCAAAACGAAGTATTAATAAAACTTTGGTTTGCACCAGAGTCAAATAATACTTTAGCAAAAATATCATTAACTAAAAACGTACCAGCTATGACGTCTGGAATCATCTTGGCTTCATCTGCAGTTAGAACAAAGGCTCTAGCATTTTTAGGATACTTGTTGTTTGCAGCTGGAGCCAATTTCGGACAGTTTGTCTTAATATGACCTTTTTCTCCACAGTTGCAGCACATTCCATTACTGGTTTTTCTCCTGCAATCTTCTTCCTTGTGTCCTGGTGCCTTACAGTAATTACAGTGAGTGGAGCATTTTCCAGAATGCTTCTTCTTGCAGTTTCTGCAGTATGGTGCAGAGGTAGAACCTACATTCCTACGGTTGGAATTCCCAGAACGGAATTCTTAAGTAAGCCTTTGGGTTAGGTTTTTCCTTTGGTCTTCTTCTCTAGTACGGATTAACTCATCTGTCAAGGTATTGGCTAGTTCTACAGCTTCCTCTATGGTTTGGGTTCTAGCTACCTTGACTACATGTCTAATTTCTCCAATTAATCCGCAGATATAACGGGAGATTAACACTGGTTCGGGTGATGCAAGGGTTGGCACTATTCTAGCAAATTCAAAGAATGTAGTAGTGTACCCCTTACTATCTACTCCGGTCATTCTACGGTTTAGGAACTTGTTTGCTATCTGTTCCTTTTCATTGGGAGGGCAGAACTTCCTTTCTACCATATTTTTGAAATCCTCCCATTCCATGTTATATATCCTATCACTTCCTCTTGACTGGAGGATAGTGTTCCACCATTCTAGAGCTGCATTCTTAAATAAATTAGAAGCAAACATTATCCTATCTTCTTCAGCGCACTTGCTTATTTTCAGAACAGCTTCAGTTTTCTCTATCCAGCGTAGAGCTGCAATGGGTCCTTCATTGCCCGAGAATTCTATTGGTTTACAGGACCAGAATTCTTTATAAGAACAACCATATGGCATGGTTCTTCTTCTTTTGGGAATGGGCACCTGAAGTATGGGTCCATTGTTCACGCTGTGTTCCGGTTCACTTGGTCGCTTACTGCTATGCTTACTTTTATTATTCACTTCTTGAACTGTTTGAATAATAAATGGCATTGCATCTATAATTCCTTGTGCCACTATGTGTTGAACGACACTATTATCCATTTGGTTTCCATTGTTATTGTTGTCCGGATTCTCATTAACCACGTTAATGTTACTCTTGTTATCGTTATTCAGATTATCTTGATTTCCTTCATCGGCCATCTGAATTTTAAACATTTACCAAATATTAATATCACCAATAATATTTGAGTATAGCCAATCACATGTCACACACTTTTTGGTCAAAAGCGTCGAGCATTGCGACTTTTACTCTATTCGTATATTATGCATCTATTACACACTAATACTGAAATAAAATTACAATACCAACTGAAATGTAAAGCTACAATACTAATAGTATGCATCCGTAGTTTTTTTTTCTAACACGTACACACATATATTATTATATTATTTATTATTATTATTACTACTACCATTTCCACCATCACGTTTACTGATATGGAATCATCCAAAAATCCATATTGCGCTCGTCGTATTTCCATACGAGACGCTATCCCACCTGTCGCATTCTCTCACTGTTTTCTAAAATTTCCTCACCGAAAGTCCTAAGTTCCTGTACGTTTTCTGCACTCATTGGGGGTGCAGGTTCTAGGACTGGGTTTGGAATCTGGGGTGCGGGTTCCTGGTATGGAGGGATAGGGGCCTGGTATGGGTAGGGATTCTCTAAGATCTCCGTAATGTATGCATCACTAATGTTATAGGAATCTTGAGGATCTAACCTTGGGTAGGCTCCTAGGTTGAACATTGGCACATTTTCCTGTATTGGGTTTTGTTGCACATAGTCCCTAATTTCATCCCACCAGGGGACATAATTTGGGTCTAGGGGGTTTGGTGCAGGTACCCTAGGTATCTCCTCCGGGTTGAAATCATGCATTTCTACTTGATTTCCTGGGTTTTCTACTTCCATGGGTTGGTCAGGAATTTGTGGTTGTGGTTGGGGTGCTAGCATTTGCTCCAGGTTTGGGTCAGCAGCAGTGGTTTCTAAAATATGGATATTAGCTATACCCCTATTGAGCATATCCTGGTTATAGGCATCAGTTTCTCTTTTTGCTGCGGCTAACACTCGCTGTTCCTGTAACTTTTTCATACGTTTCCTACGCTCGTGTGCTCCCCTACTGAACCATCCCCTCTTTTTCTGTGGAAATGACTCTTCAGATTGAGCCTTAAACACAAAGATTCCTTCTTCCGTATCAGCAGAATACCCCGAGAGGGCAGGCTGAGAAGAGGAGGTGCCTTTGCTTCTTGGCGAACCAGACAATTGACGATACGCGTCAGATGGTCCTTGGTCGCTGATATTGTAAACTAACAAATAGTCAGATAACACATAGCAAGAAAATACAATTATACACATATTTTCGTAATTTATTTCCTAACACTTTGAATTTTGATGTCAGCAGAACACTTCTGTGGCTGAATCAGTGGCATAGCTCTGATACCACCTTCTGTCGCAACCCCCGATCCCTGATCCTGGGAACGGGCGGCCGCGAACCAGTTTCGGTGGTATCACATTATTATCCAATTTGGCAGCGGAAATTTTCATCAGGACCGTAGTTAGGAAATATTAAATCAGAGTAAACCACCACATTTTATAATATTAAACACATGGGTAAAACCCAAGTTTTCAGTATACACACTTTTATAGGAATAAATCCTATATTATTTAACAAAACATTTATTTTATTATTAGGTAACTTTATTGCCACTTTTCCATGCCTTCAGTACTGTCCAGCTGGCTTCTATTTGGCTTTCACATTTTGTTACCTGAAACGCGTTTTAAAAACATTTTGTCAGTGGAAAATACTGATGAGTGAATCCCAGTTTAATCAAGTTTAAATAAAATCATTTCACAGTGAACAGTATTGAGGGCGATCCCGCAATTACATTTGTTTCCAAGTTATATCAATTATCACCCGTCGGTACTGTCAGACCTGACTTGTGGAAATGTTACTCCTTAACCAGGTGGTAACAAATTTTGTATACAAAACCCCAACATACCCACGATAATTGTATTCTTACAAATACTCAATAACTGTTATTCGCATGGAAAAGTATGTAAGGTTTTGTAAAAACAATTAACAAAAGATTTACAAAAAGTGGATCAACTCATATTGCTGTTTTAGATTATCCTTTAGGGTTTCCGGGTGTTAATCTAAAAATTACACAAATGCACGTGTGTTAGTATAATAACCCATTTTAACATTAGTAATACCCTCCCCGAGACGGCATTCCAACGACTACGTCGGGCAGAACCACGACAGCCGTTACGGAACCCTAGATCAATCTGGCAGCGTATCTAATACGTCTCCAGGGGTTATAATACTTACATCGTAGCAGAACCTCGCTATTTAGGGTATATTGAACTCGGGTATAATGCCCACTATTTAGAATTTAGAGAGAGAGTTGAAAGAAATGAACGAAACAGACTGAAGGCCCGTTGCCCTCTTATATAGAGCTGTAATCGAGGTTTCTCGCGGCCCGCGTAATATATGGGCAGGGCTTACGCAGCCCGCGTTGACTTCAGTTAACTGCGTAGCTTAGCTGGGTCATCAACTAGCTTGTCCGGGTGTTGGGCCACGTGGCGGCCCAGGGTCGTGCCAGATTTTGGGACCCTCGCGGCCCGCGTCAACTAACGAAATCTCTTATGCGGCCCGCGTCAACTAAAGAAATTAAAGGAATCCGGTTACACCTTCATACGGCCCGTGTGAATGGTTGGGGTGGGTCTACGCGGCCCGCCTCAACTTAATATTTACTGTTTTTAATTTATTTTATAAATTATGTTATATTTCGGGCTCGGTTTTCACCTACGGGATGCATATAAAGACATATTGAGACATTATAAGATATATTAGGGTGTTAGAACTATTATGAGGGTGTTGGTTTTACCGAGGGTTATTACAGTGGGTGTGCTGCTTTGATCACCTGGAGCAGTGGGCTCAGCAGCAGATACCTGAGGTGCAGTTTCATCTGCTAAATTCTGCTCAGGCACCTCTGCTTTTGTTTTTATTGGTGCCAACATTCTTGAGAATGTTTCAGGTGTTAAGCAGTTTATTTTAAAAGAGGCACCTTGTTTGGGCAATTCTGCGTCTTCCTTTACAAATTTTTGTTCAAAATAATAGCTTAGAAATCGTGGAAAGAGCAGAAATGTTTTTTTATCAACATTTTTTACCAAATCATCAAATATTTCCTGGGAGTAATTAAAGTTTTCATTGTTTAAAATTGCATACCCCAGGCATTGAATTTTTGTTGGTATTTCATTAAAAGACGTT